>NW_010423006.1:0-256 GCF_000710305.1 Buceros rhinoceros silvestris
GCCCGGGGCCGGCGCCGCTGGCCCGCGGTTAGCCTGCCCTTGCAGAGGGACCCAAGGACGCGCGGTGTGTGTGTGTCTGCCTCTGGGGGGGGTGACGGGTGTTTTCTGCCCCCCCAGTGGGCTCGGGAGGACCCTGCTGCAGCCCAGCGAGGAGGACGAGCAGCCCCCGAGTCCTTCCTCCCGCAGAAAGCTGTGGCAGGCCCTCTAACAGCAGCTAAACCTGAGAAATTACTCTGCTCCACAGGTACCCGCGGCC
>NW_010423006.1:531-1726 GCF_000710305.1 Buceros rhinoceros silvestris
GTTCTGCTGTCGGGGGGTTGTCCTGCTCCTGCAGAGCGGCCAGGCTCCTCCTGGGGACAATATCGTCCACGCGTAAACAGCTCCTGCTGGTGTGGGAGTCCCTCATCCGCCACGCAGCCCTCGGGCTCTGTGGTGGGGAACTTTTCACTCCACACGGATGGGAAGGTCGAAGGAGATCGGGTGGCTCCTGCCCCTCATGGTCTCTGCAGCCGCCCCCTGACCTAACGAGGAACTCTGCTGCCTGTCAGTGTTCTGTGGTCTGAATTCTGCTGCTCCAGGGAGGTTTTATGTTTATTTTTGAAGGGAAGTTTGAGCCTCACCGTAAAGCACGGCAGCTGCCTCCCCTGAAAGCACAGCCCCTTCTTTCCCAGCGCAAGTAGGTATGTTCAGGCCTCAAAACCTCTCTTGCAGCATTCAGCATGTCGATGGACATCACCTTCCTGGGCACGGGCTCGGCGTACCCCTCGCCCACGAGGGGCGCGTCGGCGTTAGTGCTGCGCAGGGAGGGCGAGTGCTGGCTCTTCGACTGCGGCGAGGGAACGCAGACGCAGCTCATGCGGAGCCATCTCAGAGCAGGTGCGTGCAGGGAGGGGAAGAAGGTTCGTGAGAGCGAAACCTGTCGCGCAAAATTGCCAGAGAAAATTCCTGGCAGGAACTTGCCTGACCGAGGCAGCCTGATCCGAGTACGCCTGTCTGTAACGAGAGAAAACTTGGGCTGCTTTTTGAATCCAGCGAGGGCAGGGCTCCGCGCCTGGGAGCCGGAGCGGGACAAACCCGGATGGCACGCAGAGCCCACGTCCTTTCACGTGCCGTTGTCAGCTGACCCAAACGAAGCAAGCCGGAACTGTGGAGTTCTATCGGGCAGGTGTCACCAGGCGATGCGGTTCCGTACTTCTGCGTTCCCTTCCCCCCTCCATTTCCTACTTCCTGCCCCAAGGTGGTGCTTTCTGAGTGGTTCCAGCCTTCGTTTATTTCTGGTTGGGTTTTTCTCTCCCTGTTGTTCCCAATACCAGGCAGAATCACCAAGATTTTCATAACTCATCTTCACGGCGACCACTTCTTTGGCCTCCCCGGCCTGCTCTGTACGCTCAGCCTCCAAAGCAGCCCCGACCCACACAAAGCACCGGTTGATATTTACGGACCGCTAGGACTGCACAGCTTCGTCCGGAGGAGTCTGGAGCTCTCCCACTCCCAA
>NW_010423006.1:1918-3377 GCF_000710305.1 Buceros rhinoceros silvestris
ACGGGAGCAGTGCCCTGCGGAAGAGTTTAAGGACTTTTCTTCCTTGGACAGAGATGAGGTGTCTCCCCAGGGTCCACCAGGGAGAAGGATCCACCTGGATCCAGTAGAAGACTGCTACTCGCTGGTCGAGGAGGAGCAGCTGGTTGTCAAAGCGTTTCGGCTGTTTCACCGTGTTCCTTCCTTTGGTTTTGTGGTGGAAGAGAAGCCCCGGCCCGGCAAACTCAACGTGCAGAAACTCAAAGACCTCGGTAACGACTTTTGACTTACGTTTCCTCTTTGTAATGCTGCTGGATCGCCCCGTGATCCATTTTATTTCAATTTTCTATTAAAGACGTGATGTGAAATACCAGTTGCTCTTTATATTGGGGTTATACATCATGTGTCTCTTCTTTGATGATGTTTCTTTGAAAACCTGATGCTCACCATAATGTTTAGGGGCTCTTTTGCCTTTATTTCCCAGGCGTTCAACCAGGCCCTTTGTACGGGAAGCTGACGAACGGAACTGCAGTCGTTCTAGAAAGCGGAGTAACCATTTCTCCGTCCGACGTCGTAGAAGACCCGATTCCTGGGAGAAAAATCTGCATTTTGGGGGATTGCTCGGGGGTGGTCGGAGATGCGGCGGCGAAGCTTTGCCGCCAAGCGGATGTCCTGATCCACGAGGCCACGCTAGATGACAGCCAAGAGGAGAAGGCCCGAGAGCACGGTCATAGCACCCCAAAGATGGCCTCGGCTCTGGCAAAACAGTGTCGAGCTCAGCAGCTGGTTTTAACTCACTTCAGTCAGCGGTATAAACCAGCAGCTCAGAGAGGGGAGGGAGACACGGATGTCACCGAGCTGAAGAGACAGGCAGAGGCGGGGTTAGGGGGTCAAGAAGTAACACTAGCGGAGGATTTTCTGACCATCGAAATTCCAATGAAAAAATAAAAACAATGGTTTTAACAGGCTCCACAGGCCGCTTTCCTAAAGCAAAATAAAAAAGCCACACAAACACCTGGAATACACGATGGTGTTGGAGACCTCCAGCCTCCCCAGAACCCCAGTGCCAGCCTTCGTGGCCCTCGTGTGCGACAACTTCACCTCCTTTCTTCCTGCCGCAGACCAAACTAGAAGCTGGGAGTTTCCCAAATCGGAGCTTGGTTTTCAAAAGGAAAATCTGTTGGCTGTAAATACGGCTGCCAGAGGTTGGGCTGTTGTGGGGCTGATGGTGATACCTTGAGTGTTTCCAGGGACGGGGCTTCTCCCATCTCCCTGGGCAACCTGGGCTGGTGTCTCACCACCTTCAGCGTAAAATCATTGCTCTGTCCTTTTCACTAAGGAGGCACTTGGTGTAATTCAACAACAGCCTTCAAAGACGACGAAAAGAGTGAGATCTCCTCGTGTTGGATTCAGTGGGTTGGAGGGAGGGGATGCTGCCCCTCTGCTGCGCTCTGCTCTGGGGAGACCCCCCTGCAGGGCTGGG
>NW_010423006.1:3606-4163 GCF_000710305.1 Buceros rhinoceros silvestris
GGAAGAAATGTTTGACCCTGGGGGTGGTGAGCCCTTGTGCCAGGCTGCCCCGAGAGGTGGGAGAAGCCCCGTCCCTGGACGTGTTGGTGTTCCATCTGCCAGCTGACAAAGGGCTCCGGTCTGGCCCCGCAGCACGTTTTGAGCAGCTCTGAGTAACTTCTGTTAACGCTCCTTCTGCTTTCCTGGCAGAGTCCCTCTGCATTTGGTTCCTTTTTTAGCTCCTACCAGCGGAAGGACTCGATCAAAGCGTGAAAGAAGCTTTTTACCTTACGGGCGAGAGGAGGAGGGAGGAAAATAATTTGCTCGGTCTGAAGTAGGTTCCCTTCTAAGGAAAAGGGTATTAATTATTCACCTCGGCTGGTTTCATTCGAGAAATCGTCGTTTCTGGCGAGGCGCGGGGACCGGCGCAGGTCTGCCCGAGGCCGGCGGTTTGGCGCGTGGTCCCTAGAAGAAGTTAACGCGTCCGTCGTGAATAATAAACCCGTATCGACTGCGGCGTGGAGGGGGAACGAGCTGCGGAGACGTGATGGCAGTCACGGGCTGGCGAGGGGGCGGGA
>NW_010423007.1:0-293 GCF_000710305.1 Buceros rhinoceros silvestris
GAGACGAGTTTGGACATGGCGAGGGCGCAGGGCGCGGCCATCACCGAGGCCGCCATCAGCGATGCCGCGTCTATCTGCAACGCGCAGACCGTGGGCTTGGGCACCTCGTGCCGTAACAGAGCGGGTTGTGCAACGTCGCGGACTTCTGCCTGCTGACGGGAACCCTCGCACCCAGCCTCGCCCTCCCCTGCCCGCCCAGCGGCATCGTCTCATCGCTCTGACCTTCCACCCCCGGCTCCCCGTTCGTCTGAGGAGGCTAATTAACGCTTTAACAGCAGGAGCCCGGGCCGCCG
>NW_010423007.1:441-1841 GCF_000710305.1 Buceros rhinoceros silvestris
CAGCATTACAGGGACTTTAGAGGGCACTGATGAGGCCACATCTGGACACCGCGTCCAGGGTTGAGACGCTGGTGAACTGGAGAGGGCATCCCCAGGGGGGCTGAGGCACAGGACCACCACGGCGATGCTGGGAGAAAAGACGGCTGGGGGGGTGTGTTGGCAGCACCCAACGCCTTAGAAGAGGATTGGAGGGGAGACGCTGCTCACGGATCTCCATCCCTGGGGATGTCCCCACCAACCTGGACAGGGACCTGGCCATCCCCCTGGGCTTTGCCGTCCCCTCCTTTGGGCTGGAGGGTGAATCGGAGACCCCCAGAGGGTCCTTCCAGGCTCAAGCACCCCACAATCCAGTGAGATGTGTCTTACTATGACCCACGCAGGGAGGGTCCCACAGCAGCCACTTCCACCTGGCAGGGCTCTGGGGTCCTGGCCAGGCCGGCGAAGGTGAGGCTGGGCACGGAGGCTCCCTGCCTTAGCCCTGCTCGTGGAAGGGGACCATGGGGCACCTGCGGGGGGTCTTCTCCCACCCATGTCAGGAACCTGCTCACGCGCTCACCCCAAAAGATATGTAGGCACCCATCACGCTGCCTGCGATGGTGGAAAAGCCGCCCGTCACCACAGCGTGGATCTCTGAGTGGGTCATGTCTGCCAGGTACGGGCGGATGAGCAGCGGGGCTTCGGTCTGCGAGAGAGAAAACCCCCTTGTCCTTGAGACAGGGCCACGCGGGGCCACAGGTCTTCTGGGCAGGGAGGAGACCCTTCCTCCAAGGCTATGGGGGCTTTGGAGCTGGATCTCCTGCCCGGGACCTTACCTGTCCCACAAAAATGTTCCCCGCCACGCTCAGGGTCTCAGTGGGAGTGGTGCCCATCGAGACCTGAAGCAGCCAGGAGATCTGGGGAGAGACGTGGCCACCATGATCACAAAGGCCCCCTGCCACACACCCCTTGAAGCAGGGCACTGTTTGTCCTCAAGCTGCCCAGGGTTCATCTTGGCAGGCGCCCGCAGACCAGGTGGCAACAGCGACTCCAGGGGTGGGCTTTCTCAGGAGGATGTGCAAGACAGAGGGCGATTGTGTCCGTTAAGCAGGACAAATCTCCCCGAGTTAGTACCATGCCATTTTCCTGGGACATCCCTCAGCTGACCATGGTAGTCAGAGAACCCACCAGGGTGTTCTCCTCTGCACCACCACCCCAGAGCCAGGTGTGAGGCCCTACCTTGACAATGACCCACTGCATGACTCCGAGGTAGTAGAGGATGGACATCACGCAGCTGAAGAAAACGACGATGGGCAGAGTCTGCAGGCAAAGGAGAGCTGAAGAACACGTCTAAGAACGCTTGGGGACCAGGGGCTGTCCCACGGGCTGGGTGTGCATTGCCAGCCGACGCTGTTTGGGGTGCC
>NW_010423007.1:1991-2514 GCF_000710305.1 Buceros rhinoceros silvestris
GGGAGGGACCAGCAGCAGTGCAAATCCCCACCGGCACTGGGGAGGTCCGCGGGTGGGTAGGGAGGTAAGGGAGACCTGCCCCAGAGCTGGTAGAGCTCTGCTGCAGCAAAGCCGGCTCCAGGCTCTGCAGCACCCACCGAGGCCAGAAGAAAACCAGGCTTTGCCTCCCCCTTCCTGACCCCGCTCCCCAAGCTGACCTGGAAGGCAAAGACGTCTTTAATGAGCGTGTTCCCAAAGACGAAGCTGGAGCCAGCTGTGGTGTAGCCCAGGAAGACCTGTGAGGGGAGAAGTTGTGTGGTGGGATGGAGACCTCCGTTAGCTCTTCGCCTGGCATCGCACTTCTCCCTAGCAGGGGTCCTGCCCCCACCCCACAGCTCGGTTCGCTGCCTCGCCACAGAATGGCCCTGCAACCTAAGCTGGGGACACTGGTGGGCTGCCGCCAAGCCACGGGGCACTTCTCCAGCCCACTTCTCCAGGGCCACCCCAGGGGGCCTGGGCTGCTGCAGAGAAACAGGAGCCAGGT
>NW_010423007.1:2708-3116 GCF_000710305.1 Buceros rhinoceros silvestris
GGCAGAGAACCACAGAGAGCGTTTGGGCTGCAAGAGCCCTTTCAGCTCCTCGAGTGCCCCCGATCCCCAGCGCTGCCCAGTCCCCACTGACCCCTGTCCCGCAGCACTACGAATGGCCCTGCAACCTAAGCTGGGGACACTGGTGGGCTGCCGCCAAGCCACGGGGCACTTCTCCAGCCCACTTCTCCAGGGCCACCCCAGGGGGCCTGGGCTGCTGCAGAGAACCAGGAGCCAGGTGGCTTTTCTCCAGCCCTGGACAAAAATGTCCATGAGCATGCAGGCAGAGAACCACAGAGAGCGTTTGGGCTGCAAGAGCCCTTTCAGCTCCTCGAGTGCCCCCGATCCCCAGCGCTGCCCAGTCCCCACTGACCCCTGTCCCGCAGCACTACCTCCACACGGCTGGGCAAC
>NW_010423007.1:3167-3699 GCF_000710305.1 Buceros rhinoceros silvestris
CTCCACTGCCCTGGGCAGCCTGCGACACGCCAGCACAACCCCAGCGGGACAGAAATTGCTCGTCAGGGACAACCTCACCCTCCCCTGCAACAACCTGAGGCCGGTTCCTCTTGTCCTGTCACTTGTTCCTGGGGAGCAGAGACCGACCCCCGCTTGCTCCACCCTCCTGTCAGGCAGTTGTCAGAGCCAGAAGGTCTCCCAGGAGCCTCCTTTGCCCCAGCCTCAGCCCCCCCAGGTCCCTCAGCTGCTCCTCAGCGCATTGTGCGTCAGACCCCAGAACCTGTCCCTCGTCCCCGCAGCTCTTCTTTCTGTCACCCTCTGGTCTTCTTGCTGATCCCAGGAGGGGCCACACGGAGGGTACAAGGACGGGACGGGGTGAGCAGATGCGGTACCTGGATCTGGTCCCCCAGCCACTGGAAAGCTTGGCTGCCAGGGGTTGTTCGGAGGATGAGGAGTCCTAACAAGAACTCCAAGCAAATGCACAAGAAAACGGTTCTCCAGCACACATGGGCACCAAGAGCAGAACGGGGAC
>NW_010423007.1:3916-6083 GCF_000710305.1 Buceros rhinoceros silvestris
AGAACTCCAAGCCAATGCCCAAGAAAACGGTTCTCCAGCACACCTGGGGACCAAGAGCAGAACGGGGACTGAGGCAGGCTGCGCACTTCCCTCTCTGGCTTCCCGCCCCTTCGACAGCTGCACATGGCAGCGCCACCACCCCATGCCCTGGGTGCGGGTTGCGGGGGTACAAGGCAGTGCCACGGAGACCCACAAACCCAGGCTGGTGACAGAGGAAGACCCTAGGTTGGTTGGACTCAGGATCTGGCTGGTGGAACACAACCTGCCAGGCTTGCCCAGGAGGAGATGAGCACAGAGACCTTCTGGTGGTTTGGCAGGTACGACGGACCCGCTAGATCAAACCTTCCGGTTCATTAACCCTTTGGAGGAGGCGGGCAGAGGGGTTGCTCAAAACACTGAAGCAGGTTGGGAACTTCAGTCATTTCTGCCCCTGGGGCACCTGAGGCACCTGAAGCTTGACCCACTCTCCGCCCACAGGCACCTGAAGCTCAGACATGGGACTGTGCTGGGCCTCTGGGTCTGACCCATTGCGGTGGACACGGTGGAAAAGGGGATGGAGGTGCCATGGGGGAGCCCTGGGTTGAGCAGCGGGAAGGAGAGCAGGGAGGTGGCTTTGGGGCTCTGTCCTCCCGACCAGCTCAGGTCTCCAGGCTCTGTCCTGCTCTGCCCAGGAGCCCCGCTCCAGCCTCTGGCCATCCGGGGATGCTGGTGGGAAGTAAGAGCTTGTCCCCCAGTGCTGGGTGTCCACCTCCTGCAAGGGGACCAGTGGCCAAGCCACGCCTGAGACACATACTGCACCGTGGTGCTTGGAGCAGGCAAACAGGAACAGCACCAAAAAGCAGAAGCCAGCCAATGAGATGAGCTGCTCTGGGTTTCTGGAGTTGTCCACGATCAGCCCTGTGAGCAGACCAACCACGTGGGCCACCACCAGCAGCCTGCAAAGGAAATCCCAGACTGTCACAGAGAGGATGTCCCCACGGGGAGCGTGGCTCACAGGGAGGGCAGGAGCTCATTGCATGGGAGATGCCACCGTAAGGCCCAAGTGTCTGGAGAGACCGGGGGTTCGGGCGTAAGGGAGGACTGTGAGGAGCCACCACGCTACTGAGGTGGAGTAGCAAGAGGTTTCTGCCGTGGCTTTTAAGTGGTCCGCAGGCTGGGCCACGCCTCACCGTTCACGAGGCGCCTGCATGGCACTGGGGCACGTGTCCAACGCCACCGGCTGTTGGTCGCGCTGGCAGGGCAGCCACGGGAGGAAGGAGCCGGGCGCTGGGAGGGATCTGGCCCTGCCTTCTTCTGACTCACCACTTCAGCCACGGCCAGAACTTCCGGAAGCGTTTCCAAACACGGCTGAGGAGCAGCAAGACCTTTGCCCCACAATGCTTCTTGAAAAGGCTCCAGAGGATGAAGAAGACAACCACGGCGGTCATGATGACCAAGGCAAGGGCCCGCTGGAAGTTGAGCCAACAGGCGGCGATGAAGTAGCACAGGTAGGCTGGAGAAGACACACAGGAGTTGAGAAACACCAGGGCCGTGGGACCACAGATTCGTAACGTTAACCAGAGCCAACAACGGGCTTTGTTTTCTCCAGATGTCCTTCCCCGGTCACCCCTGAGGCTCCCCACTGTGCGCGGGAGCATGCAGGCTCACCGCCCCGGCAGCCAGGCTCGCTGGCGTCAGCACCTCAGCTGTCTGAGGGCACCGGCGGCGAGCAGAAGGGGGGCACTGCCAACCCTCTGAGCGGGTGGAGAAAAGGGAGGAGGACAGTGAGGTGCAGGTAGACCTTGTGGAGAGCAGTGGTGGTGCGAGGAGGAGGCAGGCAGCGGGGCTGGTGAGAGCAGATCCAGCCTCCACACGGGCAGCCGTGCCTGGTGCTGGGGGACTGGGGACACGGCCAGCCGAAGGGATGTGGGGATGGGGTCTCGGTGCCGGGAAGTCCTCACCTATGCCAAGGAGCCCCAGGACCACCCTTCTCAACGTCTTGGCGTGGGCCCTGCAGAAGCACTGTGCCTTGGTTGCCGGCTGCAGGGCCTTCCTGGGGAGAGTCAGCGCCCGAGGTGTGAGCAGCGCAGAAGGTGGATGCTGAGGATCAACCCAACCCAACCCAACCCAACCCAACCCAACCCAACCCAACCCAGCAGCGCCTGCTCGTGATCGTGCCTCCCAGCGG
>NW_010423007.1:6249-6653 GCF_000710305.1 Buceros rhinoceros silvestris
GGGGTGCCGGGGCCCGGGGGGAGCCAGCTGGCCCGTTACAGCAGGGGAGGCCCCACTGCGCACCCCAGCACCCCAGGCTCCGTGAGCAGAGGCTTGCTCTGGTGGCTGCCGTGGGGACAGAGACCTGCTGCTCGCAGAGCCATCAGGCACCATCCCCTCCACGCGGTCACCACGACCCTGCTCTGCTCCCCGCTGGGGTTTGGCTGCAGGACAATCACTGCCCAAGGACCTGCTGTGACCACTGGAAATGCTCTGCGGACGCATCTCCAGAGGTTTTCCTACCTGCAGTAGGAGGAGAGTCTCCCTCTCCCTCCTGCTGTCCTGTCCTCTTTGCTGTCAGCACATGGACCATCGCAGCCCTCAGGGACTCCCTCCTCCCCCTGGAAAATACCATTTGCTGGAGC
>NW_010423007.1:6867-7182 GCF_000710305.1 Buceros rhinoceros silvestris
CCGGTTTATCTGCGCCCTTCTCGAGGCTGTCCAGCGCTATCTGGTTTTCTTCCATCTCCAGATGTGCCACAGCTCCAACGCGTCAGAGAAACGGCGATGGACCAGCGCTGGCTGGGGAGAGGAAGATGGGATCACCCCGGGGAAGGACGAATGTCCAACCCAGCTGCCAGTGCTGGGTCTGCGAGAGGAGCGTGGCCTTTGCCGTGGGGATGCAGAGCTGTTCTGGCAGCAGCGCATCGGGGAACCCCCCGGTGGGGTCCTCAAGCCACGGGGCTGGCGTGCCGACTTCCTTCTTCTCCCCTAACTCGGGGAGGG
>NW_010423007.1:7360-7726 GCF_000710305.1 Buceros rhinoceros silvestris
GGACTGGGTGCAGCCGCTCCTCCTCCTCCTCCCGGATGGTGGCCCTGGCCACCGGCCCCTGCAAGCCCCTTCGCCAGTGGGAGTGTGCAAAGAATAAACGTGGCTGCGTCCCTCGTTGGGAGCTCTCGGTGCAACGGAAGAAGGTCCTTCCGTGTGGATGACCGGTGGAGAGCAGGAGCGATGGGTGGGGGAGTGGTGATTTGCGTGGGGACTGGTCCTAAAGGAGGATCGCGCTGGGAGAACTGGTCCAGCAACGCCAGAGGAACCGGTGTTCTGCCGGGGCAGGAACCCCTGGAGCATCCCACTGGGCGCCCTCCCGGTTCCTCTGCCTGGAGAAGAATGGGGGAAGAGCAGAGGGCTCGAAGG
>NW_010423008.1:0-320 GCF_000710305.1 Buceros rhinoceros silvestris
GATAGCGACTGGCATCACGTTAAGCATAAAGGTTGTGGTGGGGAGCAGCAGCCTGGCTGGGATGAGGACTCCCTCAGGGCCTGCAGTAGTGTGGTGCTGCTGTGAGAAAGAAACAAGGAATGTTGTTCTTGTATGATAAGAACCTGATAACGTAAACGGGAGGCAGTGTTGCAAGACGAGAAAGAAGCCAGAGAGCAATAAAAAGAGAGGAAGAGCTAGATAACGGGCAATAAGACCTTGAATGTGTCAAACTGGGGTTGCTCAGGATGGATGGGTCTTTGGGAGCAGCACTGCGCTTGCCTCATAGGCTGTTGGATATT
>NW_010423008.1:370-2774 GCF_000710305.1 Buceros rhinoceros silvestris
GATAGCGACTGGCATCACGTTAAGCATAAAGGTTGTGGTGGGGAGCAGCAGCCTGGCTGGGATGAGGACTCCCTCAGGGCCTGCAGTAGTGTGGTGCTGCTGTGAGAAAGAAACAAGGAATGTTGTTCTTGTATGATAAGAACCTGATAACGTAAACGGGAGGCAGTGTTGCAAGACGAGAAAGAAGCCAGAGAGCAATAAAAAGAGAGGAAGAGCTAGATAACGGGCAATAAGACCTTGAATGTGTCAAACTGGGGTTGCTCAGGATGGATGGGTCTTTGGGAGCAGCACTGCGCTTGCCTCATAGGCTGTTGAATATTACTTTCTCTTCCTAGGGGAGGCATAAACTCGTGATAATGAGACATGTGACACATGAAGAAGCATGATCTAATTTTACTTGTGACATATGATAGGTGTGTCGGGTTAGTCTGTAAATCTTGGAGTACCCAACCAATGGGGAAACAAGGGAGGAACTTTGCAGCCAGGAATAGGGTATAAAACTTCATGTATTGCTTTGGCAAATTGTGCCTACTAGCTAGACACCCGCTCTTGCAAGGACATAATAAAATTAAGTGCTTATTGTGGAGTCTAACCTGCGTCTCTTTGGCGAGGTTTCTGCTCATTTTGTACACTGTGTTTAGCTGAGCATGGCAGCAGGGACAGCTTGTTGGGGTAGGACTGAGCTGCACGTTGATAGGACCTGTGGCAAATAAGCTTTACCTATTTTGTACTTTAGCTACAGTAGGAAAATGAATGATACGTGCAGTTTTGAGAGCTCTGTCAGGCGGTTGGGGTCAGCAGAATACCTACTGCTAGGGCTTATCCATGTTGGCTGCTCAAGGGCCTCAGCGTCCTGTCCATCCAGGACGGTGGTGGTAATCTCTGAGAAATAAGCAGAAGAGTCTTTTCGCCCTGTTAGCTTTTAGTTCTGTCCTGTGAAATGTTGGCTCTGGCCCTTTCCCTGCTAAAGGAAATTAATTAAACCCTTTAAATTAATCCTAATTGTGATCAGAGTGGAATTACATCAGTAATTCCCACCTGAATTTAGCAGCTGCTTCATGGTACCTGGCATAGATGAGCAAAGCCCAACCTCCATAAAGGCAGGTAGCTTCTATACCACCTAGACCTAATTCAAATCTTATGTGGGACATCTTGACAAACTCAACCCCTTGCCCTCTCCAAGAAACCTCTTCCTGTGGTGAAGAACTGCCTTCTGTGATTCTGATTTCTGTAACTGCTACACAGAGGCCAGGTGTACTGGTGTCTTCAGAGCTGCTTGTATTGCCATTGCCGCAGAAAGCAAGGGGCGCAGTGCAGCATTCAGAGGAAAACTGCTGTGTTGGACAGGGGTGCAGGTTCATGATGCTCAAAATACTTAAGAGAACCACTTGTGTGAATCAAAAATAGGATTTTTTTATAGGTTAGGAAAGGTGGTGTAAGGGAAAATGAAATATGCTCAGAGATCCAGTAGGCAGTTGAAAACACGTTGGAAGTCCTAATGCCAGACATGGATGAGTTCAGCTAGAGCAAAGTGCCTCCTGGTGTACCGAAAGGATGTGAGGCTGTGTAGAAGCTGGGTGGAGCAAATAACTTCATTCTTAAGAAAAACACAACCTCGGCAGGAAGGTCAGGTAGCACGAAAAAAGTTATGTGCTTTGTAACCGTGCCTAAGGGAAACAGCAAATAAGGCCTTTAATTATTTTATCAGCAGTATGAGAAGGAGCAGGGGGTGTGGACTGGAAAGTGCTGACCTCGTGTAGCAGCCGGTGCTGCAGCACAGACTTGCGGGGCGCAGCACGGAAAAAGGAATTGTTTCTACTGTAACAGAGGAAAACCAAGGTTCCCTATTTCTGAGGATTGCTGGAAGCACCCATCTGTCCGGGAAGTACTGGGCAACATAAACTCGTGTTACCAAAGAAGCTCTTGTAAATATTGTTAAATACAAGCTATTGTTAAATATCGTTAAATACAAAGAAGAATTGTTAAATGGGCAAAGAAGGAAGGAAATGCTGCAAGCAGCGATGAGGTGGCTTACGATTAACCGTTTTTATAAAATACATTTTATTAACCGCTCCCCTTTGCCCTGCTTTAGTTCCAAAGCATACTTCCTGTTGCTCTCCTAAAAAGTACCTTAGCTATTCTATACACGGTAATTACAGCTTCACCTCCAGCTGCCCGTCGGCTCCGCGCTGGCTGAAGGGCAGCGCACTACTTCCGCCACGGTTTTGTGTTACAATCCGGCACCGCGCAGACCGGGCTGCTGGTGACCGGTCGCGGTATGGAACCGATTGGGAAGGAGCAGTTAAGCCGTGCCCGAAACTGATTTTCCTGGCCCTCTGATGGCTGAGATGGGTTTGGTTCTACCTCACAGCGTAGTCAGCCTGATCCACAGGCTGCACTGCCA
>NW_010423009.1:0-31267 GCF_000710305.1 Buceros rhinoceros silvestris
GTTCCCTGCGCCCTCTTCCCGAGTGGCCCGGCTCTTGGGCTCTCCAGGCAGCCTGTCTGGCCCTGGGTGGGGTGGAGGTGCAGGGGAGCCTGCAGGGGTGGTGGGTGAAGGGAAGGGAGTCCCTGTGCGGGGGGTGCCTGGGTCACCTCATGGCTTGTTTCTCAGGGACAGAGGGCAGCTGCAGAGAGGGGAGAGTTGAGTGTCTGAACAGAACGTCTAGGGATGGGCACCCGGTGGGCAAAGCTTCCTTCCCGCTTTGTGTAGGTGCGGGGAGAGGCTTTGCTGGTTCACAGCGGCTGCCCGAGAGGGCCCTTTGCCCGCACGGTGCTGTGGCTCTGTCTCCGCTTCCTCTTGGCAGAGTTCTGTATGCTCAGGCATGCTGTTTGCATCCGAGGAGGGTGGGTGGAGTATGTGCCCACGCTTGGAGTGAAAAGCAGATACGAAGAAAACGTGTGGTCACTCCATTGCTGCCTCCGCCCAGCTGCCGTAGCATTGGTTTGGGTTTTAACAGTGCTTTGCTTTCTGAGCCCAGGGTTTTCATATCAACTCACGGTACCGTGTTTTCTGTGTTCAGGAGTGAAAGATGGTACGTGGGTGAAAGAGCAAATCACAGCTCAGGAACCTTGTAGGTTTGGGGAGATAAGTTTTGGGTGACTGTCAAGGGAAAAGAAATGCTCTTGGTGTAAGAGACAAAGGGCTAATTTTACAAAATCGTGCATGGATGTCACACAGGTGACAGGAGAGCTTCAAATGATGTTAGCAATGACACATCGAAGTGTAGTGTAGCACAAAACCAAGTAACTTTCACCTGCTGAGTCTCTTCATGTTTATCTGAGGCAGCCCCTCTCAGAGCTGCTGCTGCTGCTTGTCGTTAATGATGTGCTTTAGTTGGAAATCAGGTTCAGGGATGGAACAGTTATCAGTACTGTAGTTTTGCTTCAGTGGAGATAGGATTTCACTTGGAGTGTCACAGCAGCACTTTTCTGAAGTTTTGAGAACACTAATGTGTGTTGTGGTGTGTTAATTTCCTTGTATTCTTTGTACCTTCTGTAATTTCTATGATTTTTTCTTGTTTAAATGACAGTGATAAAGTTAATCTTTCAGATTAAAAAAATATAATAAACAACAAATTTGGGTTGTTCTGGTTTTACTCATTTTTATGTAGAAGTGGCCCCAAAATTGCATTTGAACCATGTGAATTGGCTCTCAGAAGAGACAGTACACACAAGAAAAATAAACGTATTTACAAACAGTGTAATTCAGCTTTTACAGTGGACTTACTACAGCGTGTTACTTTTCATGCCAACACCCGCAGAGGTGTCCAGACCCACCCAAATCTTCTTCTCTTACTCTGCTGCAGTGCTGCGCATCTTCGTTGAGAACGGTTAGTCTGTCAGTGACGAAACAGAGGCTCACTTAATAACTCAGACCTTCGGTCTGGTGCACACGGGTGTCTGGCACTTGCATGGATCTCTGGTGATGTTTGTGAACTAAAGGTGATTAGTTAAACCTGATAATTTGCGAGAAAGCTCCTGAATGGAAATTTATGCAGATAGAGGCTCTGGTTGTTCCCTGATCACTCTTCCTCCTTGTACACAGGACTAAAAGGCACTTCCCAAATCCAGTCCCCTGCTGTTGAGACATTCTTAAACTTTTCAATCTCCCTCTCAAAACTAATTAGATTATTTTCCTTATGTTATTCCCACTGTGAGGCTAGGCCATACTCTGAGCTCTGATGGCTAGACACTTTCTTGTTTCCACTCTGAATGTATTCTTAGCAGGTATAATCCCTTTTGTCCTTGTGCCAAACCCTTGCTTTAGTTGGACATTTCTCTCTCTGTAGTGTTTAGCCTCAATGTCTTTGCAGAGCGCTGTCACATACTGTCTTTTCCTTTGCTGCATAGGTCAAAGAAGGCAGGTTCTTTTACAACCTTCCCTAGCACTGCAAGAACCCATCTCGGAGACTATTCCAGCTGGCATTAACTTGATTTTCAGATGGATGACCAAAATCACTCAGTCTGCCGTGTAATGCACCAATGCTCTAGAGAAATGCATTGGCAAATCTTCTCTCTCTTCCTGGTAGGTTTTGGGGCACCTTTTGCTTTTTTCCATTGCTCTTCCACACCGGTTAGTGGTTTTGAAATCATTGTCAGCTGGCAGTAAATGAACCTGTGGACTTGCTCTTAAGTGCAGTTAGCCAAACTGAGTCTTCAGTGCTGTTGGGATCCAGCGCTCCTGTGCTGATGTTGTCTAGTAGGTGCAGTTTCACAAGTATTTAGGAGTAAACAAATGGAAAAACTGTGCTAGACCTTTCTGGGTTTACCTGCAGTTTCTCTCAGCAGAGTGGTGAGTCGATGGGCAGAGGCTGTCCTACTGGGACACAGTTTTGGTGGCGGTTTCAACGCTTTCTTCTCGTTTGAGATGAAGGCATGCTGTGCATTTAGGTATATGTGATTTTGTTTCTGTGTTTTCTGATACACACTGCGTGAAATCTATCCCTGATATGTCCGTGGAAGAGACTTTGGTGTTAAATGCTTAACTGTTGGCGTTCAGAAAAGGGTTTTTTTTGTTTTTTACAAGGAAATAAACTGTATTTAAGCAGCAGTGTGGAAAACAGTAACATTTTATAGTGATCTAGAAGCTTAATTTGAGTAATGGATGGTATCAGGTGGATTCGTATGTGTGTGTGGTACTATGCAAGCTCAGATTAAATAATGAAAATACAAATGAATATCTATCATATTCATTTAATCTTGAATTACTTTGAAACTGTGGACTTTTAGAAAGTGTCTTAATGTGTGTAGAAGTTATATTGCTCCAGATCTGTGGTCCTCTTCCATGCTTATCCTCTGGGTAACAACTGTGCGAGGAACTCATTATCTTTGTATGAAGATTTTGAAGGGATGCTCTTTATTGGACATGATTAATTTTGAACTGTAAAATCGCATTACAATCACATCACATTTTCCTCTGGAAATGGAATTCCATAGATTTTTTTTGCCATGCCTCGGGTTTATCTGAAAAAGTTTTAAGTTGTTATACGTATGTTGTGACCTTTTAATGTATAGAATATCCTTGCAATTAAATATATAAGGAGCACGTTTGAATAATGTGTGTGGCATGTGTTGTGCTTACCCATTTGCCGTCACTCCTGTTCTGGTAGCAGCTAATCATGGTTCTCTCCTGTGGACCATTTTTTTACAAGGGACAGAATATCCCTGCTTTGAAGAGAGGTCTGTTGGGTAAAGTACAGAGAACTGCTCTTGAAGATCTAGGACCATAAGGGACGTCTGGGTCATCTTGTCCCATTTCCTGCTTTAGTTAAGCAGTCAGTTCATAAAACTCCAATGACAGCCATCCAGTGCTTTCTCTTGTGACACTGCTTTGTACTCCTTGATTGTTCAAAATGTTATTCTGATTTGTGATCTAAATTTATTCATGGAGGTTTGTGGGTTTTGTGCCATTTTTGGACTTCAACTTTTTCATCCTGTGTGCAGCAATATATGCTGGTTTTGTGTAATTGTATTTTCCTATTTTCTATTTTTCTCACTATCTGAGAAGCACTCAACACAGCCCTAGTAGACAGAACTCATCTTTCGTCGGTGTAGGTGACCATTTATTTTCTTCTACAGCCCTCTAGATTGCTGTAGGCACAGGAATGAGGGATTGTATCCTGAAATGGAAAGACAAATGGGAAAAGTACTGGATTTACGCAGCACGGAGTATATTTCACTACTAGAATTCACTACTACAGAATGTCATTGAGAGTGAGAGCGTTGTGGTGTTAAAATAAATAGAATAATGCTTTTTATCATTCTGGAGTTTTGAGTATTTTCATTTGTTTTATTTGGTATATTGATCTTCTGGCTGAAGAGGGCACTAATTGCACTGGTTTAGCATCCTATGGGCACGTTATCTCAGAACACGTCCCAGTCCCTTTGTGCTGCATATGTCTTCCCCTTTTCTTTTGAGTGGCTGGAACTGAATCACAAAACATGGGGTCCTAAAGAGACAGAGATCTCAGATCTGGCTTTTGATGAGCTGATGGGTTCTCCTGAAAACTACAGGTGGAAATCTGTTCCTGTTGCCAGTGTGGTTGGTGTGTGGAAGAGAAGTGTGTTCTATTCCTGGGTCTGATGTTATACAGTTTTATGGCAGCACTAAAATTGAGGTCTGAAACCTGAGCGTGTCACCTGTTTACTGTATAGACCCAAGTCAGTCTCTATGTCTGTGTTTCAGTTCCTCATCTATCAATCAGGGGCAGTGTGTCTGCTGAGATTTTAGATTTCTATAATCAAAAATCTACTCGCGTAACTCCCAGCCAAATGAGTTCCTTTGTTCTTGGCTGCAACCTCTGGGCTCCACAAGAGCAATATTGTGAAGAGAAAACTTTTCGTGAGTTTTGGAGGCTCATTTGATGGAACTTTTAAAGTAAACCTTGACGTAGTTTTGGAACTGAAGCCTGTTCTTGGCCTGTCATCTGCAGCAAGCTACTTCTGTGTTGATGTCCCTCCATCCGGAGCTTACCACTGAACTAAGCTGCCGTGCTGCAGCTAAGTAACCTTTTCATCACAGAAAACTGATTCAGCAGTGCTAAGAAATGCACTGAGGTAGTCCAATGGTTAAATAACAGATGATAGAAACAGTTTCTCTTGACCGCGTTGAGTGTTGACCATCATGATTTGGGGGAAATTGCTGAGTCTACGAGAGAGAAAGACTGGTGTGCTGAAAAGCCATGCTTTTCTCCATGGAGTTTTCTATTGAAGTCAAACTATTTTGCAGGAGACCTGCCAGAAAAGCTTAGCTCGTGGGTTTCATCTAAATTAGGAGGAAATTTCATGGGACCAGATGCAGAGCTGAATAGGGCCTCGTGTCTAATGAGCCACTGATGTGTGCATCTGCCGGCTTCATAACCTGGCCTGTGAGCTCCTCCAATGTGCACCGATCTACCAATACCTATGTACTGGGCTTCACCTATTTAATAGTGCTTTTCTTCTTGGCTGGTGCTCAGGCGTTGGCAGTCTGGCTCTCCTCCATCTCTCCTTGGGTGTAGAGCTGGGCACTTTCCATTCTTGGCTAGCAGTTGGGAGGTTTGGCAGGGATCTCTGATCTGAGTAAATACATGTGAGGGCATCTCTCCGTTGCAGAGCTGCATGGCATTGCCTTCCCTAATCAATAATGAAAGAAAGATCCTAGGATGTGTGGAAATGTGTCGGGAGTCAGAAGGTGAAGGATGTTGTTGTCATGAGCTGACAAAGATGTCAGGGTTTTTCTGCATACTATTCAAAGGCTGGGTGGGTTAAAACAGTAAGTCACTAGGGAGATACTCTAGTAATAAACAGCTCTGTCTGTACACATAAAATTTCCAGCTCCCAGTCCATGCAGGTAGTGTTCGATGAACTGGTGATGAAAAGGAATTAGTTGGCTGGTAATTCATCTAAAAGATTGGCAGAGGATTTTGCAGGCTTACACCAGAGCTGGCTGGAGACAATAATCTCTTTTCTCAAAGAATGCTGAGGTCCTGACGCCCAGCTCGTTGGAATGAAACCTGAATGCTTTTTCATTCTCTGTGAGAGATTTCTCCCCCCCACCCTTCCCCCTTTGGTTTTTGTTTTTAGGAAGGAACAAAATGTTTCATTGTGATTTTGTCAATGTTTTTGATATAATGGATTAAAAGAGTAAATGTCTTCCAAATCCCAAAGCCTTTTAAAAGAAGAATTCCATTCAGAACACATCAGAGCTGTTTTCTCCCCTGAATTTTTGCTGAAATTTAATTTTAAGCAAAAGTTTACACACATGGGTTCCCTTGCAGCAATGATGTGCAGTGGAGAATAAATGCAAACAGGATTTTTTTTTAGTCTGGTTAAACTTTATGCTATCTTAGGGGTGAAAGGGGTTGGGGGGGTGGGAGGTTTACATCTACTTGGCAGCCTTGTCCTGTGCCAAAGAAGTGTAAAAAGGCCTCAGGGTGAATAAGAAACAAGAGAAATCTTTGGGTTTAAACTGCCCCTGGATGAGAGAGCAGGATTCATCCATGCCTTACTGTAATTTTACAATTCCATTGCAGACTGTAATAGTGCAGCAATAGGAAAGAAAGGAGTGCATCAGAGCAGACTTCGGAGAGGAGACTTTTTTTTTCTTGGCTCAAGATTCTTGTGTCCTATTCTCCTGATGCGACTGGAAGGAACAGAGACTTAAATGGCAGCTGTTGGGCTGCCTAGAAGCTCCCATGGGTTCTGCTTCATCTTTCTGTTTTCTCTTTCTAGTTAGAAGTGAGACCTCTTCCCTTCCACAGAAGTTCCAATGACTGGTCTGTCATCCATGGCTAGCACTGAAGCTCAGCAACCTCCTGACATGCATGTTGGGACCCTTTGTGGCTCAGGCAACATTCACTGACTTCCCTCTTAGAGGTGGAAAGGTGTACTGTTTGAAAAGCAGCAGGTTGCTCTGAAGTAAACGAATTCAATCTGGGTTGCTACCATTAGCTGTTGGATGTTGTTTTGTCATTTGCTCAAATTTCAAGGGAGTTTGTCCAGAGATAGGGTTTAGACCTATCTGTAATCTCCAGCACCCAGGCGATACAGATCTACAAGGAAGAGTCTGGGCAAGGACACCTGGTGCCTTGGCACAAAGCAGCTGTGGCCCTGTGGAACAAAATACTTCACTGGGGATCTGAAAGGCTCTGCAGTGCTCTGGGGTTGGCTGCTGCCCTGCAGAGTGGCCTTCAATAATTGACTTCTCTCTCTTTGTTTACCCCACATGCGTGATGAGGAAGATAATATGTTAGATGTTCTTACTGAGCAATATCCCCCTGTAATTGCTGGTGGTTTTATTCTCAAGAGTAACACTGACCATAGACTTTATTCTTTCAAAGATGTGGTTTGGCATTGTGAATTCAGAGAGATAGCTTGTTGCTGAAACTCTTTCGGGTTTCATGCGTTCCTGGCTGTCGGTGTGTTTTAAAGAAACATGCAGTAGGTGAATGCTAGAAGCATCCCTCCCACTGGTCCCACCCTTGCAGATCAAGGTTGTTCGGCAGAGTAAATCAGGGAGCATTCACTCGGGTTCTTTTAATTGGATTTAAGTTTTGGGGAGGAAAACTGAGTGATATAGAGGCATAAGGCTATGCTCACCCCCCATCTCAGATGGTGCTGTGTAATAAAATTCTGATATTCCCAAATGCTAAAGCTAGGAGAAAGGCTAGTTTATTTTGGGGACAGCCTGGGAGCAGCAAGTAATTATATTTCACTTATTGACTGAGTATAGTTAGTCAGCAGATTACTTCCCTTGATAAGTCCAGATCTGTAGTTTTATTTTTGTTGTTACTGTTTTGTTTTGTTTTTTTTTTCCCCTTACAACTTATATTCTTTCACCAGCATTTTCCAAATCCAAAAGAATTGGTTAATTTTGTCTAATGACATAAATCTGTGTATTGCCCTCATCAAAGCAATGTTGCTGACATTTTTTCAATAAAAATGTAAAAAGATTCTTTAGATGCTAAAATCAGTATTGTCTGTATAAAGAGTTAAAATAGCATAAATCATACTCCCTGATTCTTGAGACAAACTATAGAGTAATTTTTTTTCTTATCCTTTTGCCTCTTATTGTTAGATATAACAAAGTTCAAATTTCAAAGAGTTGGAGGTTTTTTTTCATCTCTGAGAATGTCCTTTTAAAGTGACATTCACAGGTAATTGTGTAAATATAGTCCTGGAAACTGGAGCTGACCTAACTGGACTCAGTGGCAGACAGGAACTGGATTCAGGAGCTGAACCCTGGAACTGGATTCTAACATGCTCTTTTCATTCATGTTAAACAAACAAACTCACAAAACCAATACCCCACACCTCAAAAAAAAACCCCAAATGTTTTTGTGGGTTTTTTTTATAACTGTGTTTCCTGAGGTTCAGAGTGGAGCAGTGAACACAGGTGACCACCTGCTGGAGATTGAGTCTTTGGCAGGATATACCTGTCACACCACTGTTAGCTCAAGTAGCAGTTGCATGTGGCACTGTGAGCAGCATGCTTGCCTCAGGATGGTGTTTCCAGCCTGTCTCAACCTGGCACTGTTGGCTCTCACTCCACTTTACCTGCTGTCTAGGCTGTTACTTGACAATACCTTTGTGTGATTTAAAAACAATTATATCATTGAGTTCCCTCCTTCAGTGTGTAATGAGAAACCTTCCACCACAGCACTGGGGAATAAGAGGCAGAATGGCTTTGAAAGCTAAAGGGCTGCCAACAACCAGCCTTGCAGCAATGGGTTAAGTGGGGCCATCCTTGTAGACTGTCACTCACCAGACTTTTTTTGAGTTGACCTGCTAGGATTTTTCCCTCTCCTCCCACCCTTTCCTCTTCTCTTTCTTTCTTTCTTACTCCTCATTCTTTTTCTCAAGTCCCTTTTGATTTCATGCTGGCTTTTTAAATTGAGGATAAAGTTAATTCATGGCACAATGCCGCAGCTGGATGAAATACGGCCAGTCGTCTGTGTGGACAGGAGGGCTCCGTGCTGGGGACAACTCGTTGCATCTCCTAAGGCCACTACGGGCTGTCGCTGATTTATTGATAGTGCCTCTAGTGACAAAGCAAGAAGTTAACTAATTATGAACATATGGTTCGGCTCATGCTTGACTCAGCAGCCACCTTGTTAGCCAGAGCTGGCTAGGTGTTCAGAAGCGGCAGAAGAGGGAAGTTTTAGGTGGAAGGTGTGGTCCAAAGCCCCACTGACAAGCCAGAGGGAGACTTGATTGATCCTAATCTATTCTTTTTGTTAGGAGGCAGCATGCTGCTGTCAGTAACAGCTTGGTAATAACAGATTTGTGGCCTCTAAGTCCTTGTGGTTATAGTCAGCACGCGACACTCGGTCGGCTTCTTGCACGCTCTGTGCTTAATTGGTCTCAATGGTGGGGTCTGAAATGAGACGGTAGTTCAAGGTGCAACACATGCTATACCTGAAATCGCAGCCTGTGAGCTGCCGCACAGATGTCAGCTTTTTACCAGTGGCTTACCACTGGGGACCCGGAGGGTCCATGCAGAAAGGGACAAGGGATATCTGAGAGGTCCCTGCAGATTTTCAGGGCTTAATATGGAATTAATTAGAGGGAAATTTAGAGGGAGAGTGTGACTGGCAGAGGAACAAGGAGAGAGACATGCAGAACTTGTTAGGAAGTTCATCAAGGTGGATTGCAGTTTTGTCTGAATTGAGTGGTCAGCATATATAGTCTGGACACAGGATCCCAGCTAAAGGGGGGAGGAGGGTGTCTCTTTCTGTCCATCTGTTGGTTTTTCACAAGTGAATTGGGCTACACCACAGGATTCAAAACAGTGTGGTTAGAGGCTGGTTTGTGGGTGGGTTTGTTTTTTTTTTCATGGATGTACATGGTCTCCAGGAAAAGTGGGCTTATTTCTGCCTGGACTTTTAAAACCATTTTAAGGTTCTTATAGTTTGCTTAACTGGAAATGCTGAGCATAGAAAGAGAGCAATTTTCATAAAAGGCAGCAGAAAGAGCTGCACGGATAAGTGATATAACCCAGCCAACAAACAGGTTATTTTATGACTATCTAGACAAAGCAAGAGTGGACAGAGAAGGCTATCTGTATACTAGAATGCATTAGCAAGGCCACAGTCAGCAGGTTGAGGGGAGACAGTGGCCTCTACTAGGCACTGGTGAAGCTGTGTCTGAAGTACTGCATCTAGTTTTGGTCTTAACAGCGTATGAAAGTGGTTGACAAACTGGGGAATCTAGCAGGAGGGCCACTAAGCTGGTCAGGAGGCTGGAGCATGTGAGGGTGAGGGTTCTGGGCTTACTTATCTTGGAGGAGAGGGCTAAGGAAGTCTGATGCTGTGAGAAACTACAGAGAAGACAGAGATCAACTCGTTTTAGACATGCACAGTGAAAGGACTCAGAGTGGTCAAAAGCTGGGACAAGTTATTTTCCAACTAGATATGAGGGGAGAAAAAAACCCCACAAAATCCAAACATGATAAGATAGAGAGGCTATGGGATTGCTGTTCCTGGAGATTTTCATAGCCTGGCTAGGCCAGGTTTTGGGCAGCATGGTCTAAATTTGGAAAGGACTCTTAATTTTCCTATGACTGGGCTGCAGCTGGAGCACAGCACAGGGCCTGGGACGGAGTGATATAGCTCACATTCTGTCATGTACTGCTGTGCTGGCTGGCTCGTGGCTCCGGTGTCATATCATGATGCGGATGGCGATTATCGTTGTCACTGCTATAACGTAATGAGTTAGAACAGTTAATTAGTGGGTAAAGTCAATCTGTACACAACAGTTTGGAACATAATTCACCAAGACACAGCAACAGCTTTTCTTAGCAGAGTCTGTGCTTTGAGCTGTGGTTAGCTGGTTAGAGCAGAAACAACTTTTGAGGCTAAAAAAATGCCTGTCCTTCAGCTATTTCTTATCACCTCTTTGTGAGGGGATGCTGCAGCTGCAGGTGAGTTGGGGGCCAAAATGTGAGAGGCCCCTTGTGAGACCCCCCACTGCTGCTGAAGGTGGTTGGAGCTCACCTGGCTGACCACACTGCTGCAGGTTGGAAGCACTGATATAACTGGAACTGTGGATTCAGGTTATCGAGATGTAAATCTCCAGTTAAGTCATGTAGAGGATCGGCGGGATAAATTCTCAGGCTATTAAAGCTGCTCTTACAGTGGATTTCTGCTTTGTGTTTGCCTGTGGGGACATTCTCTGTCTGAAAGCTTTGCCTGCTATGTAGCCCAACAGAAATAGGTACTTCTTATTGAGATCCCTATGTCAGCATCTCTCTTGTGATACACAGAGAAAGAAAATACATATATATATTAGAGAAAGAACTGAGTCTTAATGTTCAGGCTTAAATTCCTAACAAAGGCTCATTCGTATCGCTCTAATAGTGTGCAAGAGAGATCTAAAGGAAGAGGTGCTTAAACCCAGCATAACACCTGATAAGCATGTCTGCATGGTGCAAAGCAGCTTTGGAAGAAATGAGAATCAGGATTTGGTTCTGCCTTGTTTCTCTTGGGATCCATCTCTGCTCTGTTCTTTACCCAGTGAAGCAGCGTGGGACAGTGGACACCTTCTCCAGGCAGTGTCATCATTCTTCACTGTGAAAAACAGCTGCTGCTTTGGTTTGTAGCAGTACAAATTATTTCAAAAGATGAGACCATGTTCATGGAAATTTAAAGGAACTGGGGTCAGGTTTGAAAGTGTCTGGATCAGTTGGTGGCTTTGTTTCTGACTCAGAAAGGGAGCTGGGGGTGAAGATTAGGATTTAGATTATGATCCAAAAATCCTGTAAATACTCAGGAACATGTCAATTTGATGTCCAATTTCAGACTTGATGCCAGGAAGTTGTCCTAGCTGCCCAGTTAGGAGGAGCTTTTCTGACCTTAGTTTGAAGTTGTTGCTCCAGGGCAGACTTGGAGGAGTAATTTGGTTTAGTTGATACCAAATGAAAATTGGGTAGCAGTGATCATAGATTTCTGTGAATCTTATTTTCTCTGGAGTGGGCCAAGAAGGGAAGATATCTAAACAGAACTCCTAGTGCCAACGAATGAGACCTGCCCATACAGTTTGAAGGCAGAGACACTCAGCAGTGAGTCCCTGCAAAGTGAAAACCTGTGTTTTCTGCAAGTAACACCATGTACCTGCTTAAGCATGTGAGGGACTTGGAGCTTTTATGCTATGTGAGTTAGTAAAATGACTTGTCTCCTGGTGCAGGTGTTGCACAAGCATCGCTACATCTGTAATTTTATACTCAAAAGCCTATTTCTTTGTCTAAGAGAGCTTTACATTACTATGGACAAACTCTGAGTGTGTTCCCATAGAGAGTTCAACAATATTTCTCTCTCTGCCGATTTCCTTTGAGCTTCCCAGCTGAAACCTGGATCCATGTCACGATGCTCCTGTTTCGATACCAATTGCTGCTCCCTTTCCCGCCAAACACAGATGTAGCCATTAGGATGACTTGCATCCTGCTTAAAGCAGTATGTCCAGTCTTTACCCTACAAAAGTGTTGTTTAAAGGGCTCTGGAGATCTTGAACAAACTGGCCTGGCAGGGGGACTTTCAACTTCCCCTCCCTTATGGATGCAACAGCCTGTGTTTGTAAACAGAGCCTTAGAGGGGCAGTGGGAGAGCAGGAGGACCATCAGCTCGTTAATTGGATGTCAGCTCCCTGCCGGGATGGAGGCTAATGAGTCATCCTGGCTAAAGAGACCGCTCCTGAGAGAAAGGCAAAGAATTGGACAGCAATAATCACATGTACAGAGAAGCCTTGAGCCCACCTGTTGGGATAAAGGCTGAGCAGCATTTGGGGCAGAGCCCTTCCCTGTTTGGGTTTCCTTAAACAGGGAATAAGCAGGTTCTGAATTTGTAAAGTTGAGATATTATTGCTGGTGTGTGTGTTTAATCACGTCCTAATACACATGGGTGGTGGTCTAGTATACAATATAAACACTTTCAGTCCATGAATTTTGGTTGCCTTTGTTTTCTGAAAATACATAATCATCTTTTAAAACTAAAGAAATCAGTATGATGTATTAATGAAAGGTTTAATGCAGGAAATGACAAAAAGGAATAATAAAAGGAATGTTCCAATCACTATTTCAAGTTAGGAAGTTACATTATTTTTTTGTGGAAAGGTAAGTCAAAGTGTCCTTTTTGATGAAAACTCTTTTCTAAAATTGGGTTTTTTTAATTGAGAACCCAAAATTGTGAAAAAGTGATTTTTTTTAAAAGTTAGCATGTTGTATATAAGTTCATCTAGTTTCAAAGATCATTTGAATTAAAATATTGATTCGTGTAGTTACATGAATGGAGATATTTTTATTTATATCTTTCTTGAGAGAGGAAACATGAATGAGAGAAAGATTGAATATTGGCATTAAGTTCTGTAATAAGAGCGTATGTTACCATTTAAAACTACTTTTGCCAAAGGAAAAACTATAGAGACAAAAATAGTCAAACGCACAAAGAAAGGTAAAGTAAAGGTTAAAAGACTCACAGAAAAGATGGTTGTAAAAAATCCTGGGAAGTCATTAGGCCTGTCCATATGTCCTAAAATGAGCTGCTCTCTACCTAAGCTGTGCCTGATGGTGTTTGCCTAGCCAGCTCTTAAAGAAGAGAAGAATGGAAAATGCCTTGCCAACCAATTCCAGCATGCCTCTGTTACCTGCAGAGATTTTTCTTGATGTGTAATTTAAACCATCCTGGTTGCAGTGCTTCACGTCCTTCACTTCTTGAACATAAAATTTATTCCCTTTCCTCTTTCAGCAACCATTTCCATACTTGATACCGGTGTTAAATCTTCTTCTGACCAAACACCACATCATTTTCTTCTTCTTTCATGGTATCCAGATCACTAATCTTTCTAGTACCTCCCCACAGGACTTTCTGTATTTGCTACTACTATTTCCTGAACAAGATAATGGGGGTGGGGAGGGAAGGGAAGGTAAAACAGGACCTGCAGCAAAGAGAGTTTGTGAGCCAGGAGAAGCTATCTACTAATTGGAGTGTCAGGAAAGTGGAGATGGTGCTGGATGCAGCCAAGCCACATTGTATCATGAAGTTTCAATGTGTCTCAATTCTTTGTGGCCCACCCTCATCTTGTTCTCTGTAGCACAAAAATAGTGTGCACCCTGATCCTATTATAACTCATGGCAGTAGCACCAGGAAGACCTGTATGCCTCAGTGCTCTTAAGTCATTCAAAAATGGCAATTCATACGGGCTGACAGCCAACTGAGTAAACGAGGTATTGGCTTCTCTCCATATTTATGCAACGTGCTGGATTGTATCAGTGCTTCTCTGAGGTTTTCACTATAGGCAAAAAAGGAAAGAGGTGAAGGGGTCTTCCCTCTGATCTACAGTCATCTGTAGATGCAGTCCAAAACTGTTCTGAAACAGCTGAGGAAATACTTCATCTAGTTTCTAGAATTGCTGACATGTTTCATAGTGGCCTGGGACTACGGGACTTCATGGATATGGACGCTGTTCTGAAGGCTGTAGATCTCTCAGTGGCTGTGGCAATCATAGGAACTCCTGTTTGCTCTGGACTCCTGTTTATGCCTTTTAACAGGGTGACTGTTTTCGAGATAAAGATTTCTGATGACCCAGTACATACAAAAAAAAGACAGCTTGCAGAGAGCTGGGGGATAGAATTGTTCCAGTTACCCAAGGGAGGATGAATCACTAGGACACCTTCTTCTGGAGCAAGGAGTCATGTTAGCTGGATAGCATTTACCTGACTGCCACTCATGTTAGAGCTTATCTGTGGAGCAAAATCAAAAGGCTGTCAATCCTGCACCAAATTAAAACAGAATCATGAGAATTAATGCACTTTATAAATGCGGGTTAAGCACGCTATAAGCACACTGTAATTACAGTCAGTTGCCTGGCTAGTGCAATCCACTAGTGCTGAGCTTAGGAATTAAGTCAAATATACAATTAATAGGAGCTTATATTAAAGGCATTAGTGGAGTTACAAAAGCTTTGTAACAACAGTGTGTGACCCAGCCTTGGACACAGACAATGGGGTTTTGTGTGCTATAATTAGCACGCACAAAACCTCCCCATTAACTTGACGGTTTTCCATTTGTTCTTTAAGGAACTCAGCAGTGCAAAGCACTCTTGGCCCATCAGAGATGGGAGCAGTGCAGTCAGCATGGAATTTCTACGTTGTCTCCCTTTGGGCAATGCCAGTTGGTCAGCTGAGATACCTGACGAAATAATTTGCCTACAAGGTCAAACTCTTCCCCCATACTGCCTGTGCATGCCTGAGTGATACCAGGACTGAGACACAGAGCTATAGCCAGCCCTCTGAAGAGCTGCTGCTTCTTTTTCTCCTGGTTCACCTGAAATTAGTGGATCTCAATGTAGAGAAATGTTTTCACCTGTTGCAAGACCTGTGAGTTAAGGGAGAGGAGCAAATGCAGGAGGAGGGAAGGAATTTTCTCATACATGAAGTATTGGAAGAAATCTTGCATTGAGTTTAAGACCAATATGGCAGTTTTTGTGATCTGAGAGAGCTGGAATCTTTGAGGTTGCTCGGGAGGACTAGGATAGAGCTGGAGAAAGATTGTACAAATTAAAGGTAATGAGCTGCAGAAGTCGTGTGAAGGAACAGATCTACGTAGGATATCTGAACCTGAAGAAGGGAAGAAGGTCTTGAGGACTAACAGGAAGTCCATTGGAGGCAAAGAATGCTCAGCAGCAGTTTATTTGCTTTGAGTCCCACATGCAGCTTAAAATGCAGACACATAGTCTTTTGGGGGCACGTTGTCTATGTGGCTAAGGTGTAGTCTCATGGATAAGGGTGAGGAAAGATTTGTTCACTTTCAGCTCAGGTAGTGTGTAGCTGTGCTGATTTGCAGAGACTTGCATCACTAGTGCAACTGATCTTTGGGACAGGGCTGGTGGTTGATGTAAACCTGTGGCAGTGAAGGCCATGGCAACGCCCTGTAGTTGCTAGAGTTTAAGGCATACAGATCTCAGATCTACCCCCTTATCTGCTAAAGACTGGTTTATCTTCTTGCATTCCCCTAGGATACCTGTGATAAGATTCTTTCCCACTAAGCAGAACTTCCCTCCTTAAGAGAGGAGAGATGGCGGGTTGCAGTAAAATGCCTGACAGCGTCTTTCTGTGCTAGGACCAGGTCTTCTGAGACTTGGTGGCCAAGATACAGAGATCATCCAGAGAGTAGCATGCAGTACTTCTGTCCACCCATTGACTCTTTATTTCTCCTGTTTACTGGACATAAAATACAGTCAGTTCCTAACTGCAGGTCTCTCATGTTCAGGGAGAACAGCTTTGGAGATTATTTCTCCCTTAGGTTGACCTGTTTTTCCCCTTAAGGTTTGGCTTATGCCTAATGCCCCTCCAAAGTCCATCTGTATTCTCAAGGGGAGCTCTTCTCTGTCCCTTTTTGCTGTCCTCCTGTGATTTTGGGGACAGGCATTAATCCCAAAGAGTGTTATTTCTGTCAAAACTTCCCTGCCGAGTAACTTTGTGTGTGGACCTGAACAGTGTTCTGGTGCTCTCTTGAGATGGAAGCATCTGTTTTCAGGGCACGTGTCCCTCGTAGATAAGGCGACACTACTTTTCCTAATAAAAGAGCAGCCTTCTTTTGCACAGAAGTTTCAAAATTTTGCCACTTGCAGAAAAATTCTGTATTTCCAAGTGGCTGCACAGAAGATCAGTCATTGGATAAAAATAATTCCTTATTGCTTCCTTCCTTTTCTATTAACTGTGCAGTCTGTACCGGAGCTTTCCATAAAGCAGGCGTTACTAGTGGCTCTGGCGTTCCTGTAGTGCACTAGTGTGTAATACAAATGACATCTCTCATGTTTGATTTGTTCTGGTGCTTAGGTTTGGGGAAGAATAGCTCTCACCTGTGATGGGAATTTCGAGTATCTCCCTGTGTGAGCTGTCCTGCAATTTGTCATGGTCAGAGAAGAGGGCTGCTCTTTGCTGGAGCTAAAATAGAAGTCCTACTATGCTAATTGCTAGTACTAGATATATAGGCAACACTTCTAGTAGTTCCTGAGCTGCAAATACCTTGTGACTAGAAAAGTATGTGGCTGAAGTATCTTCCTGATCTGGCACTCTGCTGGCTACAGAAGACAGAGCTAAGTGGTCCATTGGTACTTGCTGTATCTACATATCCATAAAGATTAATTGATTAACTTTCACTCCTTCTCCTCAAAACAGGGGCAGATTATCCAGCTGCGCGGTGTCATGTTGGTTGATTTGTCTTGTGTTAACAATTCCCATCCTAAAGGTGGAGATAGCCAGAGGGTTAATTTTATCCCAGGTTTTGCCAGTGCTGAGTTAAAGGTGACTAAAATAAAATGTTCCTGCCTAGACAATTGCTGTCTTATCATCATCTTGAATGCAGAAAAAGCTTAAAACATCAAACTTCTTATTGAATGACATTTTCAAAATTAAATTAGAAAATGTAATTAGATTTGCTTCTTACTTTGGTGTGCACTACCAGTCTGCTTCATGTTGTCTTGGGCTGTCCTCCATGCCACCTGGTTCTTGGCTATCTGTCGCATGTTACTTCCTGCCCAATGTCCCTCCAGTCTGTGCTGAAGGTGCAAAGGCTTTCTCCTGTGCTGTTCTTATGACCTGGGGCTTGTTTCCTCATTATTTTTTTTCCCCTTTAAAAAATTTCTCTCATTGCCTGAACCTCTTAGTTTCTGCTAATTCTACCTTTTGTTCTTTGGTGTTGACATAATTAATAATTTAATAAAGGTATTTGGCAGATGATTTGCATGAAGCATAAGGAAATAAATTATTCTTGTTTTGGTTAGAATTTCAGTAAAAAGCAATGTTTGAATATACTCTGTACAGGTACTTTTTAATCGAACAGCATGTCTTTATATATATGGTCACAGGCTTATACACCCAATCTGTTTTATTGCACACTTGTGTGCACTTCTGTTCTGTGCCCTGAGTCCAGATAGATTTCATACACGCCGTCTGACCGTCTGATTGTTGCTATTATGCTTCAGAGTATGTTTTCAAAAATAATTTCCTGCCACATTCCTGACTGTATTTGTAGGCTGAGTTTATCCCCTTCCCTGCTGTTCCATGATCTGCCCCTAGGTTACTAACAACCCCAACAGACAGCCTGGCTCATGCTACCTGCTGCTTAGATGCAGATTAAGTCGCTACCAGCCATATGGACTACCGACTTCACAAATTCCTCTCCTTTTGCTTTCTGCTCTCAGAGAAGTTAATGGACAGTTTGCTGGTAAAGAAAATGTAAAACAAAACCCTAAACCTGTGACATAATCACCTGGGTTTAATGCAACTGGCCCCTCCATCTGCCTTTACACTGGGATTTGTGCATATAAAGCAGAATATGGCACTGTGCGCAATGCGGGTTCATACTGGTGACTTACCCCTATGGCATAGGTACTTGTTTACAATACAATGGAATTGGAGAAAGGCATAATGCATATATTGCACACTCATAACCATGTATAACTTTATAGTCTTTAAAAGATCCCTGTTGTGGAGTTGGATTTTAATCAGTAGTGACTCTTACGGTTGTTTCTTAAATGTTATTATGCTGGTAGACCATGTTTCAAGGAGATTTTCACAGTGGATTTACAAGATACGTTTGGAGAGGGGTGGATGGGTGCATGTGAGGCCAGAAAACAAATTTTTCAGGAGGTTAAGACACTGTGACATAAATAACGAGAGGGCTAGAAGAAGGTCTGTGTGCCATTACTAGTGTTGCATTGAAGATTTTATCAGAAAACTCAGCTCTGTAAGGGTGCCCTTTCTAAGTATTATTTACTGTTTGTGTTTTAGAGGTGGGGAGCCAGGATGCTCAGGGATTACTGGGCTGAATCTCGGAAGTGCTCTGGGCCAGCATTAGCAAATATGTGCTCTGCCCTACCCTGTGGCTGGACCTGTTCTCATGGATCCTGTCCAGACTGAGTGTGATCAAGACTGAGTCCTAGTTGACCCTGCTTGGGCTTCTCACCATCTGGGGCAGATGAGGACATCCAAAAAAGATGGTAGCATTTATCTGTGCTGTCTGGGAGACAAGTGAAACGCTATAGAAGCCGCCTCAGGCAATCACTAGTCATGAAGTACCCTTCTGTAATTGAGGTGCTCTTGTATTTAAGACTGTGCTTTTAATTGAATTGGATTTACAGGTGATTTTTGAGAAGTGGTGGTTTTGGAATCACTTGGAAGTGTGTGCATGTTTATATGCTACATTTTGGAATGTAAGTGCCTTTATCTGCAGAGTCAGAGACAGGTCTTTCTGCTGTTTTTATGCAAGCTGGAAACAAAAATGAGATTAATGGAATGATCTGGTTCCCAAGCAGGTTCATGGAGTGATTCTTCTGGTAGTATTGATGTTTAGTCTTATCCAAAGAGAGATGTGTGGAGGTCTCCCTCATTTCTGGGATGCTGGGGAGCTAAAATATCCAGCGATATCCATCCTCCCCACTTGCATACTCTGACCACAGGATGTCCTTCTTTGCAGCTGGATGGATTTACTTGTGTGACTGAAGAGAGGGATCCTGGCTTTTCTCCCTCTGAGCTTAGCGATGAAAATCCCTCACTTTCGTCTCAAAACTGATCAAATATTTGTGGTGTTATTTAAAATGGGTGGGACCGTCCTTTGACTTACCTGTTTTGAGCCAAAATGGATCTTACCCCTTTGGGTCTTTATGGCTATTCTGGCTGTCTGAGAAAGCAGGGCAGAGACAGCCCTTGAGGGCAAGGTAGGCTGGGAAAGAGGGAATAAAAATGTCTGTCTTTAGGATATGGGAATTTGTACTAAGGTCTAAGGTTTTAAAATACCTCTTGAGCAAAGAGGGAAGCCCAGACAATGACCCCAAGGTGCCAACCCATGTTGAGGCTCTGCGGCCAGTGCAGTAGCACCCAGAGCTGATCAAGAACTGGTTATTCCACGAGTAGTGCATAAGAAGGGGTTCAGTGCTGCTTGCTGTGCACTTGTAGCTGGCTGAGGACATAGTCAGAGGAGTAGAAGTGGTGTACAGTTTTAAGGTTTCTGCCTTTATGGTAATACACGTTCAGCTTGAGTCCTCTGTCCCATCTTTGTGTAATGAGAAGTCCTCAGCAGGATGGTGACTTGTGCTGTGGCCCCAGGTCCTTGGTAGGAGGGGCAAGGGGGAAGGAAGAGATTTCTGTATCAGCAAATACCTTGAAAGTGGATGCAGGATATTTAGTGAGCACGTGCAAGCTGCCATGAGAACAACAGGGAACCGAAGTCTTAATGAAACCCTTTGACAGGAGTGTAAGCTGGCTGGCATGGTCACTGGTGCTTAGGTCTGGTGTAGACGCCAGCCAGGCCTGCTGAAATAATCCTCTTAGGGGAAGAAAGAGTAGAAAGGGTTTCCATCTGCTGCATGTTCTCTTTGGGCGCAGCGTTTGCTGTGTCCAAGTCTTCTACATTTTTCCCTGTCTTCTGTCTCTAATGTGTAGCAGGAGGTCTTAGGAAGGGAGAAGCATTCAAAGTTGTAGTCTTCCTCATTTGGACCTGTATGTAACCATGGGGATGAGAAGGAGAACAATAGCAATTGGTCTACCTCCCTTGAATCACTTTGACTATGGGCTGGCAGTCCTTACGGCCTGCCTTGCTGCCTCTGTACATCTGTGCTTTATTCCTCCTGTCTTTATTCTCCAGTGTCGGATCACACTGCTTTTCTCTTTATATGGTTGCCTCCTTAAAGATCTTATGTAGAATCACTTTGCTTTCCACAAGCTGTCTTCTAAGGTTCTGATGACGGTTTCATACCTCTTGAGACTAAATGGATGCTGAGGTCAATACTCCAGGATACTTCAGTTCTGCTACCAAAATCCCTAATCTGGCCACCAGTGTTTTAATGGAGAGAAGGAAACTCTGATCTAGGTCAGAATTCTGATCATCATCTGAAACAAATCTTCACTTTTTTGAAGGCGTTACAAAATCGGATTTCCCACCAGATTTAAAGAGCTTGAGGAGAGCTTCTCTCTGGCCACTATGAAACACAGACCTGGGGTGATATTTGATGCCTCAAGAGTCTCTCAAAGGAATGTGTAAAAACCCCAAAACCGTGGGTGAGGGCTTGCTATCTGCAGTCTACAAGGACAGATCTCTGCCTGTTCAGAGAAAGAATCAAACCATCACACTCTGGTTTTGGTTCCACTCCTGTTTTTTCTTTTTGTGTTTTGGACAGTCTTTGACACTTACTTTGTGGCATTAAAGTAAAAGGTTTTTAGACTAGTGGCATAAAACATCTGTAGTGCACTGTGTGCTAGCCATTCTAGGAGAAGCTGGTCTTAGTCATGTGGTTTTTGGTCTTTGTACTGGCCATGTCAGGTGGAGGAGCAGCATGTTTATTTCAATATTAAGCAGTCAGCAGATTATAGCAATATATTGTAAGGAAAAAAGAGGTTCCCAAACATTATTAAGTCTTTAGTTTGGGATTAGGAGGTTTTAAGACAGATTTAATTAAACAGAGCAGGGTCACCTTTATGAACCTGAAGTTGGGGTTAATTCACTCCCCTAATGTGCTCCATTTCTTGATTACATAAAGATGAAACAAATTCAATGTCCTACCTGGGGAGCCCTGGATGGGAATGTGAAGTTTCATCTCCAGACAGTTCAGCATCCTGTCAGTAAGGCCATGATTAATAACTGTGTTAGGGAAGTCTTGGTGATGGAATGAAATGAGATCAAGCCACGTCTGACAGTGAGCCATTGCCACACAGGGTGCTTTCATGGAGACAATGGGCCTGGCCAAATGGACCTGATAAAAGAGTCCCTTTTGAATTGCAGCAAGATAGGGGAGAGGAGAATGGGATCTGAAAGTTGTCGGTAGCTTGTGATTAATGGAACCAGAGATAGGTGTGTGTTTAAATTTGCCTTTGTACTTGGCATCTCTTGGACTGTGATGAGCCCCTTTTCAGTAAAGTGATGACATGGGTCAGATGCAATTAGAGCTTACCCCAACTTCCACCACCATGATGACCAAACACAAGCAAACCCTTTTCAGAGCTTTGAGTTTCTGATTGTTTTTTCACTAGGTGCCTCCCAGTTTTGCTCATTTCTGGACCCCATGGCTCAGTGTCCAAGTGGTGCAAGATTTGTAGATGAGAAGACTGATTGTGTTGCACCTGGCAAGCTTTTCCTCTTTAAAACTCTATTCAGACAGACGTGGACCTTACATTTATGAGTTTCATGCCAAATGCATAATGAAAAAATTGAACATAAGAATATTTTATCAGAAGAAATGAGCGAATGCATCTGGATATTTGGGGATATTGTGATGAGTTTTGTGTCTTGTAACATCACGTATTCAGAGCTTTAAACCCCCAAAGGGACCACCTTGCCGTGTAGCTCTGTCAGCTTTCTTCTTGGTTCCCTCCACACTGAGGTTTTGTATGTGATTAGAACATCCACTGCCAAAAGTCACCTGCCCTGATTTTGAGTTCCTAGGGGATGGAGTTGCTGTGTGAGAAACAGTTCTAGTGTTTAACCACTGTTATTATGTAAGTTTTCACCATCTTTCCATTGTGAGTAGTAGTTTCCAACAATTGAATGAAAGATTCTGTATGTACCTAGAACTGGAAGCATGCTCTCACATGACTGTTGGTCTCATCCCTGTCATCTTTTTTGGTAGCCTGAAGAGTCTGATATTTCTCCACCTCTGCCAGGTCACAGTCCTCTGTGTCTTTAACCAATTGGTATTATTATTTATACTTTACCCACAAGTCTCCCCAAAACACCGATTTTACACAGAGCGCTGTCCTTTCCACACGTCCTTAACATTACTTTTTTTCCCCCTTTTGCCCCAACAACGTAGGAGGAATCTATACTGAGCTTCTTTCCCACTGTGTTCTCCAGTTCCTTCTAAGCACCACTGCTGTCCTGAGTATTGTACTCTCCCTCAATTTTGCATATGCAAGTAGTGAAATTAATTCTGTTTGAGCAGGTGCAAATCCCAGAGGGGTTTCGACCACTTTCTAATGATTTTTATTTGGAGAGATCTGTACTTTTATTATCAGTGCTTTTATGGTTTTTACCAGGTTATCGATAAAAATGCTGTATTGGATAAAATATTGATAAAAATGTTCAGTATTGGACCAATACTGAGCTCTGCAGGATGCGAGGATATTCTCAAGTGAGTGTGTGTTGCCAGATCTTGGGATGGTGCATTCTTTTCAAATCCGGTAGTCAGCTCCTCTCATTTCTAGGTCTGAACTAAGTCAAGTCATACTACAAGTTTGATATTAGACAAAAAAGATGGTTCTCAATCCAAGTAAACCACAAATGTTAGGCAAGACAAGGGAAGAGTTGATTCCTTGTTTTGTGACTTCAAGTCTGTGCCTGAAATGCACAGCTATGTGCTCTTTTAAAAGAAAAATGTTTAAAATTCTTTGTATGAACTGGAAGTAAATGAACATGCAAACCAAGTTTCTGTATTCTTTGCAACTGTTTTCTCATTTCTTTCTCCAAGCATCTGTATAAATCTGATGGGCGTTCCTGCTGTGGGCAGTCACAGCTGAAGACTGAGTCAAGGATACAAATAAAGTCCAGATTTTCAAAACGTTATTTTAGAAGTTGTCTACAGTTAATGCACTATAAGCCTAATAATGATGCTTTCAGCCACAGTGTTCAGGGAAAATTTTAGGTTGGGGAGGAGTCAGGATTTGGCTTTGTGTAGTATTCTGAATGCATCTTGGTACAGACTTGATTTTCTCCTTGGTTTGGTGTTCTTTTTAGTTTCTGGAATACCAAACAGCTTGTTTGTATCAAAGTTGTAGCACCGTTGACATGCATGTTGGACTCTGGCCCTGCAGGCAGTTAAGGAAGGGAAATAATGCCACCTTATGTCCTGATTTGTCACTGCCGACCCTGATACTTGGTTCACATCAAACGCATCGTGAGCAAGGAGTGCTGCGGACTGAGTTCCCCCTGCTTTCTGGAGTTATTTTCACTTCGTCAGAGTGGAAATATGAGATGAATGTGAAATGCTTGGTGTGTTGGTAGAAGTCTGGCTCCTACTTTGGGTGAATTTGGCAGCATAAAATAATAATAGTAAAAAAAACAAGGACGATTCAGCCCCAAAGTGCTAACATCAAACCCTGTGAATGTGATATTGCAAGTCTTCAAACCTGTGAATATTTACATTAAACTCTTCTTGGGTTATTAGTAGATGAGAAAACAGTTCAAGTAGCAGGAGCTAACAGACTATTAATATGGCCACATTTAAAATTAACATTTAAAAAGGCTCCCTGATTATTGGTTTATAGTTCGAATCTTTTGAAGGGAAAAACGTGTGATTTAAGAATTAAGGCACTCAATTCAAGTTTGTGTGTGTGCACTCTCTGAGCACATCACACTTCATTACTTTATTCTGCCAGCATGGCAGTTAGTGTTAGCTCTTTTTTCTAAACACAGGTCATGTTATTGGCTCTGAAGTATTAAAAATATTCTGGATTTACTAGATGTTTTCTTTAGAATGAAGAAGTGATTACGTTGTAAATTAATTTAGGTAAAGGTATCTATATAAGCTTGGGGTTACAAACACACAGTCAGTATGTGATCTTAGAGGCTGTGCTCTCTTCTAAGATTGGAATACACTTCTGTAGTATTTGTCTAAAGGTGCGGTGTTTTGACCTGTGTGAAAAGGGTTTGGAGGCATGTGGGTGCCAAACTGGTCTATAACCCCATTCATACCAGTCAAATACCAGCCAACGCGAATAGGCTTTGGATTTGACTTTGTACCAATGACTAGGAGTGAGGGTACACATAGTCTTCCTCCTCCGGGTCCCCCAGAGAGCCATTCACCCATATGTTTGACAGCTAGGAAAATTTTATGGGTTTGTTTTTTGTTTGGGTGGTGGGGTTTTTTTCTGTGTTTGTTTTGGTTTTTTATTGGCATTTTGAGTTTTTTTTTTTTTCTCATTTTCTCCTCTTCCTACGCTTTTTTTTTTGGTGCAGAATGACAACCAACCAGCATGTTTGTTTCAGTTTTCTAATGTGTCCCTGACAATGTGCGCACTCAGATGTGAGTTTGTTTGTCCTTCTCTTTCCTTACTGAGCAATTAATCTTGCAGTTCTGAGCACAAATGAAACATAATATAAGCAAATAATGCACCCGTTAACATAGGAGGGACTTTGTAACTTGGACAGTTTTGCTTTAATTGGTTCTTGCTCTACGGAGAAGCCTTTCTGCTTGTCTTATTTTGTTACAGACTTGAGAAACTTTTCAGATGCAGCTGTTTGGCTGATGTTGACCATTCACTGGGTGAAAAATGGCAGTGAATCAACACAGTGTTTTCCCCGAGTTTCTAGTTGAGAGGCATGTGGAGGGCAGACTGCTAAAAGACCAATTACTATTTTGCTCACAGAAAGAGGACGTAAACCTGCCAAGTGGGTAATGCTGAAGTCATTGGAACTTACTGAGATGAGCAGAACATGAATGTGATGTGCTTAGAAAATGGACGGATAGATAAAGCTCCTTAAAGTATGAGGCAAGGCTGTTCTTCTCAATAGAGTCTTCCTCACCTTTACGATAAAGGTAGTGGTCTGTGTTACTCATTTTCTGTTGGGGATGTTGGTATGCTGCTCTAAATCAGGTGCACTCGGATAATAAACAGGTTTTAAAAATAATGCAACAAGACAGTAGAAACACAAAGAGCCTGATACTGAAGGGTATCAAGAGGCCGCAGCTATGATTTTGTGTGTATGGAGCTAACAAAGTGAGAATTTGAAGAAACTTCATGAAACTTTTGGGAGCGAGCATGTGATCACACTGGAATGTGGCAGAGGAACTTCTGCAAGGGATGGTGACCTTCAGAAAGGAAGAAGTGTTTCCTGTAAGACAGTGAGCTCAGTCTCACAGTGGACAGGTGTGTGCTCAGGTGCCTAATACACACATTGACACAGGGAAAATGCACTATAGGTTGGTGTCAAGCTCTTTCTGTTGCCACGGACAACTTACTAAAAATAACTAAATAATAGCTTTAGTGGTCAACTGAATGATCTTTCATGATTCTCTGGAATCAAAACTTTATACAGGGCTCTTAATCCAGCAGAACTTTAGAGCAGCAGAAGTCATGCTGCCAGTTACAGTTGCTCTTCCTCTCTGTTTCCCGAGTGCTGCATGACCAATATCTCACAAACTGTGGAGGAAATATGCTCCTTTCCTGCAGAAAGGACACTTGTTTCCTTGGACACTCAAGGAGTATTTGATTTCTCTCAGCTGGTGGAAAAAAAAAAAAAACACCCAGGTTTTGATCTTCCAGTTTTACTACAGTACAAATTTGCTTTTCCTCATACACAGATTGCTTAGTAGGAGGTTGCTGTTGTCTAAGCAACTTCTTTGGGATGGAATCCTATAGAAAGAAAGGAAAAAAGAACCCACTCACTCTCCTGCTTTTGTAATCTTGTTCCAGGGTTTTGACATCATCTCTCTGTGTATCTGTTGTGCGGTTTAGAGAACGTTTTACGCGGTGTTTGCTATCCTTATGCCCTTACAGGCTCCTCCGTAGGTAACACCTCCTTCTTGGATCAAGTAAATTTCATTCTGAGCCCTTATCTTCTTGGTTAAATAGAGTGCTGAAATAGTTGGCAGACATTGGGCATCTTTAATTATCATTAGCAAATTGTTGAGAACACAGTGGACAATTGATGGTCTGGTCTTCAGAGTGCCATTAAAAGAGATTAGAAAGGGCTGTTTGTGTGCGTTGTAAAATTTGTTTGTTTTCAAGCACTGAGAGTATAATGAAAATGTCCCAGCCAGGCTTAGCTGTTGCCGTAGTACCAGTCAAAACCTGGGACATAGGAGTGAGGCATCGTTGTTCTGGGTTACCCAGGATCTCTGGGTTACTGAAACAGCAGAAGGCTCACAAGGCAAAATGACAGCCAAGTGCAGACTGACTGCCCTACCTCTCCTCAGACCTGCCCAGGAATGTCTGCGTGGCAGTTGCAAATGGGTTATGAAGCCACTTGTATATAATGACATCACTCTAATTATAGAAATCAATAACATACAGGGTGAATAACTCAGGTGGATAAAAGCATAGTCTCCAGCAAAGATCAGCAACGAATGCATTCATTAAAAATAGGGGGGGTGAGAGGGGGGCAAGTCCTCAAATATCCTCAAGGGAAGTTTCAGCTGGAGTAATGAGTGCTCAGCCTGTTCTCTGATACACAGGCAGCTGGGTCTTTCTAAGCGTTTGTTCTGTCTAATATAAAAATGCATTATCATTTTACTATGTGCAAGAACTCCTCTAAACATTTGGTGTCAGTAATGTCTTACGTCTGAGGAATTTCCCAGGATAAATCTCCCAGCACCGGCGTGTCTAGATAGAGTGTGGTAAAACAAGGGTCAGAAGGGTGGGGACCTGCCACTGGCTGTAGGTCTTCTGGCTCAGTTTAAGTTACTATAGAAAGCTTTTCTAGTTATGTGCGTCAAAGAGGAGAGATGCTGGAAACATCCTTCACGCTTTGTAGAAATTAATCTGGCTTTCCCCTTTGCATTACCCATGTGTTTCTCACAATGAATTTGTCACTTCATTTTTGGTTTCACACATGAGTTTAAAATATTGAAGTGGAGCTTGATGAATGTCTTGGATTTCTCACTTTCATCAAAGTTCTGAGTGGTTATATTTCAAATCAATGATACTTTCTCTCAAGTTTCCTTGGAAATGTGCTGACCTCTAGCAAGTGTGCTGACTTCAAGCTTCTCAAGAAGGCTGGTGAGTTTGATATGATTTCTCATAGTGTTTTGCTGTATGTTTCACAGTTGTCTTGGCTGTATGACTATCATCCCTCAAGCTCTGCAGAGGAATGCGTTTTAGGGTACGGTGAAATTAGTGAGTGTCTGGAGAGGGTTTCCAGCTCCTCTGGCAAAATACACTCTGTGAGCTCCAGTATTGTATTTTAATTAGCTGAGCTGCCTAATATGTGTTGCCACGGTTTATCGTATGAGAGAGCTTGAATATGCAGAAGAGATGGTTTCGATTTCCCTCCAGGTAAAGTGTTGAGGACTGTCTTCAACAGAGATGAGCTGAGAATTTTCCTGACCACCAAACAATGATGTACATCACTACCCGGTGTTATAAATAGCACCTGAAAGACCTTACGTATTAAAGACTTAGGGTCTCCTTGCCAAAAGATGTTGTGGAGGCCAAACTTTTAACATGTGTCCAAGGGAGTACTGGAGAAGTTCAGGAAAGGGAAATCCAGCCAGGGTTACTAACCGTGGAAAACACCCCTCTGACTCGGGAAGTTCCTGGGCTGAAAGTAGGGGGGAAACTGGAAGAATTTGAGGGAGAATTATTGTACATCTGTGTGCTCTGGCAACTTCTCTGGTCACTGTTGAGGCTAAGTCCTTGCTTAGGGAGGTATTCACTCAATGCAACAAACATGACTGTATTTTAATATAAAGCTCTTTGTATTAAAAGATTTTATTCTCATAACCTTTTATTCTAGTTTTAGCAAATACCAAATTCTTGGATAATTTGGGTATAACTAGAGATAATTTCTTCCAGAGCTGAATGGATCCTTTGAAGCTGCAGACCATTGGGCATACCAGAGTATCTAGATTTGATACAATGTTTTTACTTCCTTAAAAAGCATGGTACTAGTGCTGATACTTAGGGTCCCATGATTTATTCTCTCTCCCCTCTGTGGCTGCTTTACTTTGGCCTCCAAGGGAAGTCCTCGTGTGAATCCTAGAGCAGCAAGTTAACAAAGCTACTGTCCGCATGTCTGTGCTCTAGAAAGGCAGCAGAAAACAAATGCTGAGCATTTCTGTTAACCACTTTGTCAGCCTAATATTAATCAATCCACTGATTAAGCCAGATTTGAGTAGGATACCTGGGTACCTATTGAGTGTGTGCTAGCTCTACTGGGACAGCAGCTGTTCTCTAGGAAACCACAGTGGGAAATATGATAGAGGAGGAACAATAAAATGCTGACCCGGTGGCTTGATGAGACAGTACAACAAATATGAAAATATTTTAAGTTTTCAGTGACTTCACGTGGTTGATTTCCTTTGATAGTTACAGTTCCTCTACCTAAGTTTCAGAGGCAGGAAGAAGGCTCAACCAAAACAGATCAAGAAGTGAGTTTTTGTTTGTTCCTGCAGGTCTTTAGCTCCATTGCTGCAGCTCCTGGTGGAGCAGAGTGGCTGTTTCACGTGGCACTGCATGTGATGCAGTTCTTCAGTCCTTCCCCCTTTTGACCCCCTAATCAATTTTTTCCACTTTCATTTGGGAAGACAGAAAAGGTTGAGGGGGAGGGAGAAGCAATTTCCTTTTAATTGCTTGTTTGTCCCTGTCTGCTCTCCCATCCTTTCAGGTTTCTCAGAGCAGTGTTGGCCATGTTTTGTCTTTCTTATTTTTCACTGGGACTGATGGGGAAGAATGAAATTTTCTGCTTGGATAGAAACCAATCACTTCCCCAGACCCCCTTGAAAAAGCTTAATTTGCTTGACTAGTCAGTATTCCGTCTTCGTTAAAAAGTCCCAGACTGGAATTTGAATTTAATCCTTTGACTCACGTTTTTCCTTCTCTCCTCTACCTTCCACAGCCCCACTTACACTTCCCAAAGGACTTTCCTCCCCACCTTTTTTCATTATCATCTACTCAAGTTACCCTTAGCTCAGGAGGAAAAAAGGACAAAAAAAATCCCGCAAATAAAAAAGCCCCTCACCAAAGTAAATAAATAAGTAGACAGAGAAAACAAGCTGCTAGTTCATTTTCTTTTGCCTTTTCGTTAAAGCATGAGGTAATGCCAAACTATTCAGAATGTGATGCAACTGCCTGATGGACATTCAGAGAATCCCAGCAGTGGCAAAAACAGAGTTTACCCAAGTGCGAGCTGGCAGTGAGACCAATCACTCCATCAAGAAGCTATTTAAAGCCACTATGTGATGCATTTTTAACATTTTTATTCAGCACAGGATTTAATTGCTCACTGACAAACCACCTAGGCATTTGTGCCTGGGTGTTTGTGACTGGAATTGTTTGCTATCTGTCTACTGTTCCAGGGCTCTTCAGTTGTCAACTGAGTGTCTGAGACAGGAATGAAAATTTGTTCTCCTAGCACTTGCTGTCTGAGATGGGTCAGGAAGGGTTTTACCCTCTGGTCATGTCTTGCCTCTTCCATTTTTCTCCAGTTATTTCTTCCCAGCAAACTTTTCCCCTCTGCCAGGTTGCTTGCGAAGGGTGGTGGTGAATGGGATGTAAAGATGTACTTGGCTGTATTAGCTTCACCTAGAAATGAGAAGCTGTGGCATGGAGAGGTTAAATGTCTTGCTGAAGGATGCAGAGATAATTTGCAATAGAATGAGGAATAGCCACAGTTCCTGACTTGAAGCCACCAGGATGACTTGCCTATGCTGATAAGCTTTATGACAGCCAGCTTCACAGCTGCACAGCCATGGCACAGCCTACCTGCCAGAGCTGTACAGCTTGTTCTCAACCTGTGCCCCTATGGATCATGCTGTTTCCACATCCACTATTTGATGACAGCTCACCTATATCCACATACCTCTGTGTTCCAAGCCTTGAATGAATGTCACTACCTGCCAGAAATGTTACATATACTCCCCATCGATAGCAAACTATGGTCCTCAACCACCTGCATGTTTCTGTCTTGAATTCTTACCTGACTCTTTGGAAGCCTTGAGGTTTAGTTAATTTTACCAATTAAGAACAACCAGCACTTGAAAAATGTGCTGCATCAAAGTGAAGTCATATCATCTCGTAGGACTCAAAGGCACGCTGCAGCACTCTGAGTTGGGGCCTTGATGTCTGCTTGGACAGGTGTAGCTTTGTGCAAGTTGGTGAAGGATGATGGTGTTCCACATGCGGCTCAGCAGCTTTGTTTCGTTAGAGCTATGCAAGCAGATGAGTTTTAGCAGAACCTTTTCAGAGGAGTCAGTGGAGAGCTGGTATTTTCAGCAACTAAAGCACAGAAGTAACCTGTTTGTTTACTAGTGTGGGCTCACAGGAGTCACTGTTTCTAAGTGACTCAGTTTCCCCACCTGCCAAATGGCAGCAGTGCTGGTTGCCTTCCTTTGTGAAGCACTCAAACTGGTGATGCCTGGCTCCCTGCAGGCAGGTGCTGCTGGCTCCCAAGAGGTCGCTGCTAGTACTGGTCATCTGCGTATGTTAGAGACCAGAGGATAATGCAAGAAATCTCAGGCAGTCCCGCTCCCAGTAACCTCCCTCCCATCACGGCACACCGTCTGGTACTCTTTGCTTAAGTATTAATTAACAAATGAGCCAATCCAGAAGCACTTACATGATTGGTTTTGGTGCACTGTCCATTCGCTTGAGGTTTCTAGGCTCTTTTATTTATTTTTTCTGTTTTCTTTTTAAATCAAGGCAATGTGTTAAATGTGGTGACTGTGTTGACATTGCACAATATAGAACCACTGGCTCCTGTATCAGGTCCTTTCGTTGCCTTTGCATAGGAAGTTACTGCCGAAACATGTTGCCGGGACATTGCGCTTTACACCGTCTCGTTGCATGGCAGGAGTCCAGGCCAGCACCCGGGAGCAAGTCAATGTATGAGATTAGTTTAATCCTCTCTCAGAATCCTCTGATGGGGAGGGGAAGGACAATGATCTAGTGCCAGCGTTTATTTTGTCCACAAGTTCAGTTTGAATAGGGAGGAGAAGATGGTGGTGGTAGGGAAAAGAGAAAGAAAAACCTTCCTGGAGTTCATTGGGTCTGGAGTGATGCCAAGCCCAGGGGGCAGCTAGCAAATGGGAAGTGA
>NW_010423009.1:31366-46411 GCF_000710305.1 Buceros rhinoceros silvestris
GGAAAGAGGAGTGGAATGATGATTAGAAATCACAAATGAAAGAATTCTGAAGAGGGGGGAGAAGAAAAGAAAAACAACAAAAAAACTTCTCTACTTCTCTGAATATGTGTAGGGAGGAAAAAATTCCTTGCCTTTTCTAAGGGTCGTATTCATTAGCAGATGCACTTTGCTGCCAAGGGAGAAGGAGCACCCTGAACAGTCCTCTGCTCTCTCTTTGGGAGGCACCTACTGGCTCAACCTTGGTGTGAGGGGAAAATACTGTCTCTTCCCTGCTGAAGCTTCTTTTGTGCTCCTGTTTCTTGCAAGGCTCTTTGGTCTCTATTTCCTCTTACTTCAGCTGCGTACTTCTGCACCCAACTCTGAGATCCGTAAGGTCAGTTCCTCCAGTCTGCTTAGCAGTGGAGAATCACAACATGTAGGAGGGTGCCTTCTAATGCCTCACCTGTGTGTTGCTGTCAATGCGGAGCTGTTCCATGTAGACCAGACCAGATTCACCTGAAAATACTAATGCATAGACTTCAGCTTCAGTTGGGGCTCAACGTTTTGGGAGCACTCCTGGTTTTCAGGGCTGTTTAGGTATCTGTGTGGTCAGTAAACCACATGCCTGTGTTGCACCTGCAAACAATTGGGCTGAGCACTGCCTGGAAGTCCCACACTTGCTCCAGCAGGCCAGTGGGGCAGGGAGGCATGCTGAGCTGGGTGCAGCACAGCTTGGTCTGGTAGCAGATCATGTGAGCTCTGTGTGTCTGTCCTCTGCAGGTACCTTGAATGGAGCAGTCATCAGGAGAGGAGCTACTGGTGCACCTGGGAGAAAACACATTGCAGGGTGTGGGCGCTATCCACAGCAGACTTGGAAGGCATTCAAGTGGCTGCTTTACAAGGGGGCTGCTCATGGCCCCGCATCTGCCACAGGAGCCTGTTAAAGAGCCAGGAGACATCTTATCTGGTCTCACCTCTCTTGTGAAGCTATTTACTGTGCATTTTACTCCTATTTCTCTCCTGCAGGAAAACTGAGGGGTGTCCTGCCCTCAGGGATACCCAGAGAAAAGTGCATTTGTAGCCTTCCAGGCTTAGCAGCCTGGGATTTTATTCTTCCTCTTTATGTATCCTTCCAGCTATTCCAACTCCTTTTAAAATAGGAAAGAGCTGTATGTATATCCTGCATCCTCCTTTATGCAAAAAGCAGCTTTGAGATAAGTGCTTTCCCTGGTGTCCATCAATGTAGAACCTCAGCCAAAGGCTGAGAACCTTAGCAGGGCCTGTGGTTCCCCTTTGCCGAGCAGATCTGGAGTCCCATTCCTCTCCACCAGGGCTGACCCAGCAGAGGTTCTGTCTCCAGGGTTCGCTGCTGCTGAATGTCTCACCTGAGAAACAGAAGAGCGTGCTCTCCTTCATTTAAAACCAGTGAGGTTCATCCTCCTACTGTGACTCTCTGACTAAAGCACGCCCCTTGGACACCTCTGCCCGCTCAGCATCCCTCTCCTGCCGGAGACTGGGCTGGAAGGTCTCAGCATCAGTAGCAGCTCCCATCTGCCTCTGCCCCCAGCTGAATCTTGCCTTCCTGGTCACCGCTGCCGCAGGAAAACTGCCCTTCTGCCGTCTCTGCTGCCTCGGGCAGTTCCAAAGTGTTCGGAGGAGTCTGTCTGGGTACGTCGCACGGCTCTGGGCGCTGCTACCTCTTGTCTCCAGCAGTCGGGTGTCCCTTGGGGTGGCCTCACGCCGTCAGCGCGCCGAGAGCCCCATCTTGCGGCACCACACGGGCTCGTCAGGCACCGCGTCCCGAGGGACAGCGTGTCTGTCTTAACGGGGCTTAAGAGGAGTGACTGAGCCTGGCAGTCCTGGGGAGAGAAACCCCTTCGGCAGCTGCGAAGGCACAGCCTCGCAACAGGACGAGGAGCGGGGTCCCTTCTGCAGTGCGAAAATTCCCCCAGGGCTTTTCCCTGTTTCCCCCAGTAACACACATCCCCTTTTCTTTGAAAACATTGCGAGGAAAGAAATGAATGGAAAATGTATTATCCAGGAAGACAGTTGGGTAAAAGTAAAACAGATTGTAGCCCCTGGTGTGGAATCCCCAGGAGTGCAGATCGCTGTGTGTGTGATGTGTGCGTGATTATTTTAGGTTTTGGGGTTTTTTTAAACCAGATGTGATGTTTGGACCTGAATCCAAATCCGGATCTGAATTTCCTCACTGATCGGGTTTCTTTTGTTCTGGGACCCATTTTAATTTGTGGCCAGTTAGAGAGACAAATGCACATTTCCTGTAAGCAGTCTGTGTGAGGTTGGGTCGTTGAGAATTAACAGTAATGACTGAAATACCACATGTGAGTGCTAGCGGGCATGGTAACAACTGTGGAAAGCTGAAGCCTTCTTGCTGGAGTACAAGATGTAATTGTTTAATCTAGCAGGGCAGAATATCTGTATTTGGAAGGTGGAAGTCTTATCACTGTATGTCCTGTCTCCTGCTGTTCTCACCTTGGTGTCCTATCTATGAAGCATGCTTATTGCATTAATTTTTGCCTGTTCTTTTAAATTACTTTTGGCTACTTTTTTAACACATCACCAGGGCTCTCTGAGAGTGGCAGAGCTGTGGAGGAATAAGATATTTGCTGGAATAAGAACTGCCTGGCAGAAGGGGAAAGACTGCCCTGCTCTGCCCAGCCCCTGCTGATTGCCCTTGCTATTCTTTCTGATGCTTCCTCTTCTCTGGTGGCAGAGTACTGAGGTCCATGGATTTCCGAATGATGTCTTTTGGGAATCAGGAGTGCAGGAGCTGTATATTCCCAAAGAGGTTCTGGAAACTTTGCTGCTAGCAAACAAGTTCAAGAGTGCTTGCCCATGAGAATCCAAACCAAGAGCCCCAGGACCCGCTGTCCCACACCTGATGGGACCACGTGCAGTAACACTTAAATCTGGCACATCCTAGTGTGACAATACAAGACACAGCTATCCTGGGTTTTCAATTACTTCACAGGAAGCTGTCAGGAAAGAAATATTCCTGGAGCAGCCCACTAAGTCTAGAAGTCTAGAGTTTAATTCTTCTCTATGTTTTTCTAAAGTGATCTCAGATTATAACTCTGAAAGTGGAAATCCAGGGGGTGAAAATTGCTGTGCAATTCCATGGTAAGGAGAGAGTGCGTGTGTGAAAGGAGTGGCTTTCACTGCTCAGCTGTCTGCTGGGAGCTGCCCAGGGTCAGCCTAGGTTTAAATTGTGTAAGGTGTGATTGGTACTCAAACCTGGATTGTTGTTCTGTAGCTATCTTCTGTAGGAAAAACATACTTCAGGGATCATTTTGTTTTGCATTTAAAATCAGCTAGTTTTGCAGTTATTTAAATATGAATCAAACTTTATCAGAGTTTTACAACCCTTTCCCAAACTACGTGCTTGATTTGTCCTCATTTTTGCATCCATATAACTCCTACAGCGAAATTCCAGGCAGTAAGAAATTGCACACAGCATAAATGCACAGGTTTGTTTTGGGGACTGATTTCAGATACAGCCTTTATACATAGTTAAATGCAGTTAGATCCAGTGCAAAAATCAGGCTGTAACTTAATATATGGAGAGTTATTTTGTCTGTAACAAGTTTCATTATTATTAGCCATCTCACATGAGGGAAACTGACGCAGGGGTATGCATCCACTGTGGGAAAAGGCAGAGCAGTAGTCAGCATTAGAGCTGTGGGATGGACACTGTGGCTTTAACAGTGCAGGCAGCACTTTGCATAGTTTACCTTGTAAATACATCCCATCAGGGACTGGTTAAATATCCAGCCTTATTTTCCTGCTGCCTTGCTAGGCAGCCTACTCCAGAACAGAACGGTAGACTCAGCTGCAGGTAACTTGGCCTTTTCTCTGTGTGGCAACAGTCTGTTGCACTGTCTCACTTGTATCTGTTTCAGAGGATACAAGCATAATGCCTTCTTGGCATGTTAGGCACCTGCAGACCTTCTAATCTGACGTGGTAATTAAGACTTTGCCTCCATCTATCTCCAGTGAATGATGGGCTATGAGCACTGGGGCTGGGTGCAGATGCTTTATTGCATGCTTAGTGGATGAGCAAGAAATGCAGTTGACAACATTGTCCTCTGTTGCTGTAATTATATTCAAGTTATTACAGTGACTTACTATAAGCCTGGTCAAGTATTGCAAATGGGAGTTAATATTCATGTTGCTTTTTTGATTGATACCTTGGATTTCGAAACATACAGTAGGGGACAAATGCTGTTACTGATACAGTGGGAGAAACTGAAGCACAAGTTTATTTCCAAAGCTGCTTGAGTAGTTTGGTTTGTGGTCTCACTTTCAAAAGGAAGATGTCTACGCTCTACCATGGCTCGCAGAACAGAAATGCCCAGGTTAGCATCTTCAGCTGTGCAAACCAGCTCACGCCCCCTGACATGCAGAAAGACGGCTGAAGTCTGAAAGAATGGCCATGCTGTCACAGCACTGTGCCCAGGCAAGTAAACTAGTGCACTTCTGCTGACATGCCTCAGCTTTTGCTTGTGGTGGTGGTTAGCTCGGCTGTCTCGACTTCATGCCCCAGTTTCTGTGTGGCATCCCTGTGCCATTCACTAAAGAAGAGTAACTTGGTCTAATAGTTTATTGTTTCATTTTTGTTATATTTTATATTGTTATGTTTTTTTCTTCTGCTAGTGCTCTTTAAGACAAGACCCAAGACCAAGCATGGGTACTTAGGTTCAGCACTTCTTGTCAGCCAGTTTTTCACTGAGAGCCTTTATCTTCATGAGAGCAAGGAAAAATCAGCAGAGCATCACTGCACAGTGTGGGACCATTTGTTGGCACTTGTGATGTTTCCAGGAGAGCCCAAAATCCGGTGAAAGCACATATGTGCCTAGGTACTTTAGAGGGTTAGCATTGCTCAGCAGAAAGGGGGGCAGCTTGTTTACTGGGGAAATGTTTGGATGCAAATTCTTCTGAGTGCGTAAAACAGAGTACTGGGTTTGCTTTTGGGAAGGGTGTTTTGTTTGTTTTCTTTAAACAAAATCTTTCCTATGTGCTTAGTGAAATTCTGATGATCATTCAATGTTTTTTCAACCAAGTTGCTTCTGGTGAGATTTTTCTTTCAGCTGGCACTGGACTTTGTTCAGATTTCTGCCCTCATCTCTAGAGAATGCCATCCCCACCATGGCAGCAATAGCGCAATTCTTTTGTGTGTACTCGCTTTACCAGGGTCTGTCCCCTCTGATGCACCATCGTATGGTTTAGCCTCACTCCTCAGCCTCTCTCACGTAAGCAGTTAGCAAAGGGTTAGGTCACGCTGGGTATAACAGTGACCTGCATGCTGCAAATCGGAGGGGAGACCCACCTGTGTGGTTGCTAAGTTATTCTCATGTGCCAGAAACGCTCGTGGGGGAATCCTGGCCCAGGCAACAATAGTGGGAGTTTTGCCATCAACGTCAGCAAAGCAGTAATTTCACTCAAGGCCCCTAACGAGATGCGAAGGACACAGACCAGGACTCTAGAACAGACTGTTCTTTATCCCGTTACTCGCCTCCTGCACCAGCCCCTCTCCCCATGCATACGGCAGAGCCTCGGGTTACTCAGCAACCCATGTGCGTGCAGCACATCTTCACTAGAAACTGTAGATAAGGGCAGTATCTTGGCTGAGTGACATCACTCTGTGAGCTCATGCTCTGGCTCTGTCCTTGTTCAGGATCACACTCCATGGGTTGCCTGGTGCTCCTTTTGAGAAGCACTAACTTAGGCTGGGGCAGTTTTTATACACTCTTCTCTCTGTCTGCAACAACTGCTTAGATAACCGACACAGCCCTGTATCTTCCTAGCTGAAAAACCACGAGCATTTATTTGAAGAGCAGGTCACTGAGGAATGTTTATAAGGGCTCAGATTGATTCCAAGAGGTTATAAAGCCCTTCCTAAAGCTTATTAAGAACCTGCTGCACAAAAGGAGTTGCAGCTCTTTGACAAATCGTCTCAGGACTGTCACACAAAGGCAGCTTAATGTGAATTGTCGTGTATTATTTAGGCTCGTGAGCAATGGAGGAAGGGAAGTTCTGGAAATGAGAAAGGACATTAAGCCAAGGGAAACCATGTCATGGGCCTTTGGCCCAGTAATGGGCTTAAGCATAGATCATTTGACTGGCAGGCTGTTGAGCTAGTGTTAGACCTATGGGCTACTCAAAAATAGCAGCATCTTAATGATTTAAGAGAGTATCAGTACAAATACATATGAAATGATTGAAATGATCAGCAACAGGCTGGCATAACTCCAGGAGCCTTCTGCTGCATGGCTGGACTCGCTACAGGAGGAGAGGATGTGGGGCATTCTTAAAAACTAGTTTGAATTAATTGTGGGAAGATTTTTCACCCTGTATTGAATCTGCATGTATAAGCACACATATATTTTAGGGAATGTTTGTTCTTCTGTTCTGTTTTCAGGTTTATATGATTGATTTCTAGTTTATTAGAGGTTGAAAACTGTCACCAGAGAAACAAATGATTCCTTTAGTGCAGACAAAGGACTGTCTGTTTGATTTAAGGTCTATTGTTGTGAGTGATAGTGTTTGCTTCCTACAGTTACTATACATGCAGGCAAACATAGAATTACATGGTAGATATGCTAAATGTTTATTAGTTTTTCAAGGCTAACTGCAAGCAGAAAATGAAAAACAGAAGGGGAAAATTATCTCTTGTTCTTCAGGCTCTCCTCTGACAAATGGAAGGAAATATTTTTGGGCTGGTTAGTGATTCACTGGCTGCCATGGAGGACCCCGACCCAGCCTGACAGTTGTGGTTGAAATCAATCATTGAACTGATCAGATCTGGTAATTCCTGTGTTCCTTACCAGAAGGTGCCAACACAAAGTAATTAATTGCCCTTGTGCTCTCAGCTCTGCTTGTAACTCCTTCACCACCATATCCAGGTAGTAGGAATGCATTTCGTAGTTCCCAGATCACCACTCTGCAGAAAGCTGGGACAATCCTGCATGATATTCTTCCCAAAGCTTCTACTCAGGCTCCAAAAGGTACTTTTGCTTCTGCACATCTATGCATGCAGATATAACATATAATCTTCCAACGGATAGCTAAATACAGCTGCTTCAGCTGCAGAAAGTGTCTGGATATCTTGGATAGTTCTCTTTGCTGCTTTGGGATCTCTGACATCTATCTCCTTGCTGGATTCTCCTGCTACCATGTGGCAGAGAGAAATGGCGCACACATGTGCGTACAGGTATGGACACCGCCACTTTGTGACAATGCTACTTTGTGTTGCATGCAAAATCTTTTTCTTCCTGAAGAGGCAGTGTGCTTCAGATTTCATTTCATGTCAGTCAGAACAGTTCATGCCAAAGGGATCAAGAATCTAATGGAAAAATCAGTCTTGGAAAATGTTTATGTGGAAAGGGTTACTATCACACCAGAAGGTCGTCATTGCTTTGGGTATTAGATCTGCAAATGCTTGGGAGTGGTAGAGCACTTCACCAAATCAGCAGGATTAAAGCAACTGGAAGGTTTAGGTTTCCCCCTTTACCCATATGTGAAAGGCAGAGGAAAGAACTGCTTTAAGGGAGGGGGAGCAGCAAGGTGAGAATTTGCTGCTTGCCAATGTCAGCTCAAACCCCCTCAGAAAGGGATTTGACCAAAATGAAGGAGAACTGGCACTGGCAGATGTCAGCTTTGCACTGGAAAGAGTAGAGTTAATTAGAAAGACAGAGCCAGCATTGCAGAAATAGCATCTGTGCTGTCATGTACACCAATAACCCAAAAGAGTGAGGTTTGTTTCCATAATAGTGACTTACAGAGCCAAATAACACTTCTCCAAACCTTTGGCTAACAGCCATGAAGTCATCTTTAAACGGATGCTGTCAATGTGGAAAATAATTATATATATCAGTTTGGACACATATATATTTACATTCATAACCTGCATTACTAAAATCCTCTTTTTGCCTTTTTTTCTTTAAGCCTCACTGAGTCATTGCCATCTCTGTGGTCTATGTGCCTCAACCCATTTTATTTCCAGAATTTGACTAGTCAGTTCCTCTTTGGTCCACAAGCATTTTTAGTGACAGCATCAGTGAAAGGAAAAATTACAGTTCTGTTGCTATTTAATCTAATCTGGGACCAGAGGTTGGTTTGGGGGCTTTTTTCCCTTAACCTGTGCATTTTCAGCTTTCTACCCATTAGGAAGTTTTTTCAGTTGAATCACTACAGCACTCTTTTTGTGTTGTTTTAGCACCTGTTTAGGAGTCCATTACCATGTCTCTGTGATGTATTTTGTTGTAAGTTACTGGGTACTCATTGCTAGTTTGTACTATCATTTTGCCTAGAGTAGAAATGAGCCGTTGTGTGTGACTATCTTAATCATTTCCTCCCCACCCCCCATCCCAATAAATAGAATTCCTTAGTTGGATTTAATTTGCTTTTCCCCTGCAAATTTACAGTCTAAAAGAAGGTAAGCCGCAAAAAAAAAAATTAAAAATGAGCAAATGGAAACAGAAACTGCTAATTGTTCCTGAAATGTTTGCAGGCAGTTCTTGGCCATTTCTTAGGAAGGAGCATACTCTGGTCCATCTCCTTATGGAGGGATGTTTTTTGCTGTTAACTACACCTGCCCGGTGAAGGTTGTATCTACAGCCCTTGGCATTTGCTTGCCTCAAGAGGGCAGAGGCACTGGAAACCCTTCTAGCTTCTTTTCCAGACTGACAGTAAGCTGTGTTCCTCCTCATGATATTGTGATGAAAGGTAAAATGTGCCAACATCTGGTCATCACAGAGCTGAACTGCCGTTTTGTCTCCTGGGCTCTGCCAGTGATTTGTTCTGTACCACCTACAGCAGGCTCCTTACCCCTGAATTTCTTAAGGAATGAGGACCTGCAAGTGAACAGCCCAGCAGCGTGGAGGGTTAATGGAAGTTTGCAAATCATTGTGAGATCCGTGGATGTAAAATGCTGTACGATTTCCTCTGACTCCATTTGGCTACAGCTCTGTGGGATTCAGTTCTTGGCTCTGATTCCCTTTGCTCTGTACACTGAGTTCCCTTCTTCAGTTTGTGTGTTTCTGCACTCTGGTGGAGCTCAGGAGCTGGAGTTAGTGCTGGCTTGAGCTGGTCTGTGACCATATCCCTGTGATGTGCAGCCCAAAGCTAGATGTCCTCTTTCTGAGCAAGGGGTTCAGGGACTTCACTTTGAGACTGTGGCTTGGCTAGGTTTGGCTCCAAGAGCTGCTGACTTATCACTGGTTTGGGAAAACCTCTGTTACTCTCCATTGCATGAAGCTGCTCCTTGAGCCTGTTCTGCCAACTTGAACTCTTTCTGTTGGTCACAGTAATCCCTCCTTGTTCTCCATGTGCTTTATTTCCTTTTGCTGTAAGACAGACTGATACATTGAGTGTTTCCCGTGCTGTTACACCCTCAGGTTAACTCATTACAGGGAGCTTTGCTGACAGGTCCCTGCTAGGGAGAAAGTTCTGATGATCTGAGGTGGGGTGACACTGTGTTCCTGAGATCCTTGGATGCAGCAGGGTCAGTGTCTTGGAGCCCCAGAACTTTCTTCAACACCAATGGGAAGAAGTGGAGTCTTGTTGGAAGTCTAGAGTGAAACCCCATCCTGGCTTTGTTCCACGTACCAGGCAGTCCCTGTTCCCAGCACAGGCATTTCAGCAGAAAACAAGACCTGTCTCAGAGTTATTCCCCTAAGAGTGTGACTGTCACCACAGTCTTTATCACAAAAAACAAATGAAAGATTTTTTTTCTGCTCAGCTATTTTGCTTACAGAAATCACTATGTTTACGTTAAAAAGAACTTTGATTTCATGTCTTAGAAGAAGCTCTTTTGAATGCATTTTCTTACTGAACTGCAAAGTCTAAGGCAAAAGCTACCAAATAAAAGATATTTTTAAAAAAACGCAAGAAAGAAAGTGCAAGGCAGAGCTTTGAGCTATTCAAAACCATCACAAGCAACACTTTGTTTGGCATCACTTCAGGTAATTGTGACATGTTAGAGACTTACAGTGAAAAAAATCCAGGTCTGAGAGGAGGGTGATTAGGTAAGTGTATGTTTATCATGGGAACAGTCCTTGTTAGCAGTGTGTGGCATTTATGTTCCTCTCAGATCACTGGTTTATGATTAGAAGCTCTCCAGTGTGAAATGCTGAAATGCAACTGTGGTTCTTCAGTATGCACCTGAGAACATGTAGTTTCAATGACTTTCTCTCTGGCTTTGCTGCAGACTATGTGTTTGCTTTTGGGCATCTCGCTTGATCTCTCAGTGGTGCGCTTCCCATAATGCAGGGATCTCTGTCCTCTTTTTTACCCTCTGGGAAGGATCCGGGGAGACTCAAGTGGATTCACCAGTGTGAAACAGCAAAGAGTATGTGCAAATAGCTGTCCTGTGTCTAACTGCAATTCCCAGCAAAGGTTTCTTACAGAAAGGGACCAAAGCCCAAGTATGGATTAGCCAAAAAAGGTCTGGGATCTGCAGCACTGGAGTGTTTGGTTGGTTGGAGTTGACCTCCAAGGATTCCTCCTAGCTGTTATTTAATCTTGGACTCTGTAAAACCAAGACAAGTAGCCATAAGCACAATGATGCCATGCCCTTAGGTTCCCTTACCATTACCATGACACAATTCATAAATGTTTGCCTTGAAATTCTGGGTTTTCTTCTTGCAAACTGAACCTATCAGGTTATTTACAATCATTAGGGGTTTATCTGAGACTCCTCTTTCTAATTACGGGGAATAGCCACAGATTTAAGAACTCTGTACTGCTACAAACTCCTTCACAGCTTGGTATTATTTATATCTGGGATTCTGGGTAATATCTACCTTAATAACACAACTTGAAGTCAGTGAAATGCAAAGAGTGATTTCAACCATTAGGGAAGAAAGTATGAATGAGCAGTCCATGAACTCCCAAAGCTTTGGTTTACGTTTTGGATAATGATTCATCTCCATCCTCTTTCTAACTGAATGTGCTCCCACCCTGACTGTGACATAAAAATCAGATAGCCTCAGTGAAGAATTTTTGGAAGACTGAATTCTTTATTGCTGTAGTATCTGATTGGCCTCATCACTGGGTGGAGACAACACGATGTCACCGGTTTGGCCGAGGTTGAGCCAAGGTCCGATAATGATAATAGCTTCCCCTATTCCAGCAGAAATAGGGGAAGGGAGAAAAGAATTTGTGAGACCTCTAATATGCTTTTTTTGAAAACTGAAACAAACTTTAATAACACAACAAACAGAAAAATATTAAATACAAGAAGAAAACCAGTAAGATATTGAGAGTTTTGTAGGAAATGGAAAAGCGAGGGTTAAAACTGCAGGATGGAAAGTAAAACCGCGCAGCTCAAAGATGGCGATAACCACGTGGCAGCAGTTACAAAGAAAACCCGTGGCGGTCAAAATGCCGTGGCGCCACATGGGGAAAACCAAACCAACACAATTTTTACCAGTCTCTCGTGGATTGAAGCAGAAGCTGAAACGTTGGCAGTGAAAGCTGCGGGCAGGAGACAGTTCCCAAGCGGCAAAGGGATTTAGCTCCGGGGCGTGCAGTTTCTGTGGCGAGAGCGGCTTACCGAGGCTGCAGGGATGCGAAACAGGAAAAAGCAGTGGGCAGCGAGGCAGGAAAGCAGAGCCGAGAGCAGGCAAGTCTGTGGCGGGAGTTGCTGCTCAGAGGCGCGCAGCAGGATCGCTGTAGCTGGGTAGCGTGGCCTAGCCGAGAGCAGACAGGTCCGTGGGGGGAGATGCTGCTCTCGGCCCTGTCCGGTGACAAAGAGAGGGAGCTGGCCACGTGGCTGCTTCTTAAAGGGGCAGAACCCAGAAAACAGAAACAGAACCCCACCAGAACTTTTAACCAATTCGATGTCGCGTTTATACGTACATGGCAGGGAATATCTGATTGGTCAGTCTAAAACAAAGCTTCCAACATGGGGGAAGTTTCTATTAGACCGTGACACACGAGAAGGCTGTAACTCGGCGAGATCCAAGAGGGGTCCAGTTTACAGTGTCTGCTTTGAAGCCATTGTGATGACTTCCCATCCCTAACCCTGGAGTGTGTGTTAATTTCAGATTTTCTGCTTCAGTTGTTCTATCTCAAGACGCTCAACTACCTTTCTGTCTTGGTATTACATTACAAAGCTACATCTATCTTGATGCAAACTCTAGTAATGTGAGTAAGGAGGGATAACATGTTTGGAGGGTAGATAATAACTTCTTCATAACGAGAAATTAGGAGCTTTTTGTTTTGTATGTAATAATGTGGAGCTGTATGAACTTAGCCTGTACTTGTAGCCCTCAGGTATTTTCTTGTTAGGACCTCTATAATGCAGGCAAATCTAATCTGATACTGATATTAATAAAATGCATCTCTAGTTTTAAAAGGTTTTCTCTTTAAGTAATTATTTTATTTTTAAAATGAGGAATGTGATTTCTTGTTAAATAGCTTTTTCTGATTGTTGCTAAGTTCCAGGGGTTAGGGCTGGCACTGCCAGAAAAATAAAAAACATTCTTAATTAAGAGTCTGAATCTTTGATTTCTTGTGGTGTAGGTATCAGAAAGAGGTCCACAATACTAGCCAGGAATGTTTGATTTCGTACAGTTTCAATAGGCATAAACAGAATTTTTATTTTGGGGAAAAATAATTTTATATATAAGGAAATTACTTCTAGAATATCTTGTAGTAAAACAGAAGACAATACACCATCTGAAAACCTCCTAAAGCCTATATGAGTTTGTGTGATATCTCGTTTGAATGCAGAGGATGCAAGACTCTGGTCTTTCACCAGGATCATGTCCCTCAGGTCTGAATCATGAAGAGTGCAAAGAGGTTATCAAGCTACTGTATTTGATCCTCCTTTGACTTCAGCTAGAAGTGATTCATTGACTCCCCTGGTTTAAATGTGGTTTTGCCTGAAGCCTTAAGCCAAAGCTTGCCAAAGTTAATGGAGTCCTTAACTTCAACAATCTTTGAATCGAGCCCGCTGGAATGAGGTCTCTACCATGCAATCCACAGAAGTAAGTAAATATGCCTATTAAAAACAAGTGCAAGAGCTTAAGACTAAGTTGCAAAATACAATTAGTATTTCCCCATGTTGAGTTGTGTAACTGTCCAAGCTGTTCTCGTTCCTTTAAGCTTTGGTACAATCAGTTCCCTGAATGTTATCCAACAGATTTTAGGGGATTATAGGATGTTTCGGTATCAATAGACAACATCTGGCTTTCTGATATTCACATCTACATGAAGCAGGATTTATTCTGCAAGTCAGGAGCATCATTATAATATTTGTTTCAATAATTCAATAGCCTATGTCTGTTCATCCTCAGTAATTCTGCAGGGATATGCACTGTTTTCACTGTGTTTTTCAAGTTGCCGTGGTGACAAGGAGATTCTCCACTTATTATTTTCCATGTGCCAGATCTGCGCCCTGTCTATGGGTCCTATTCTATGAGGTATTTAATACCACCAGAAAGTGTCAGTGCTGTCAGAATGCTGAAGGCATTTAGTCAACCTCAGTGTTGCGGAAATGGTTGCATGCCTGTTGGTAGCAATGGAGTAATACAGATTTGATGTGCATCTTTGGCTGCAGGTACCTGCCAAGTGATGGTGGTCTCAGCCAGACCAAAACAAGACATGGCAGAAATCAAGTGGAGTTGTCCTCTCTAACAAGAGAAACAGAGGAAAATCAGCTTCCACCTTTACTATCTAGAGGTTCTTTGTTTTCCAGGCTATGTCCCATAATTTGTACCTGGGTTTCTTAGGCAGAATACATGAAAGGCATAAATGTCAATTAGGGTGGTACTGCTTTGTGTAGGACCTCTGAAATTAGAGCAGTCTTGAAACCCAGAGCGTTGCCTTTCACCGCGTGGACACATCAGCATGCGCAGTAGCTGGTCTGGGCATGCAGTGCAGTGCGCAATATGTGCTTGTGCAAGTCACCCCGTTCCCTTGCGTTGCTGTTAAACTGAAGTTGCTTTTTCCCTTTCTGTAGAGCTAGTGTTCCTGCGATTTTACTGTCATGGGTCTTTTCTCAGCAATGTAGGGTTCACTACTTGAAACTGTGTGGCAGAGCTTCCTGGGGATTGCATTATGCCATACACAGGCACACAGAAAAATATGGACAGAGATATAATCTGTGGAATCTTACAGCAATTCCACTCTGTCTTGCCAGCCACTCACTGCCTACTGCTGAGGGTGCCAGACTGCTACAAGACCCATCAGCTTTGTGTGTGGTCAAAGTAAGACTGAGTCTTTAACTAAAGTACGTTCTGGAGTTGCCTGCAGAATGTTATTTTGTCACTATTGCTGCCTCTTCCTCGCAAAGGCTGAGGACTGATTCAAACCAGACTGCACTCTAGTCTACTCAGTGGAGACCTGCTTGCTGGGCTGGAGGAAACTGGAGAGCAGTACGATGGGTGCTGGAACTGGCAACTGCTACTGGGATTGCTACCATCACTCTTCTTTCTGCAAAATCTGTGGAAACTTTCAGGTTCAGATTTCTGGAAGATTCAACAGTGATGGCTATGTTTTGGTTGAGAAGACATTGTCTCAAATTCACCTTTAACCAGGGAATTGACTCATAGCAAGGGCAGGCACACTGTGCAGTAGGGCTGGATTTCGCTGGGAGCTCTTAAGTGCTAGGTTCCTGCAATCACGAAGCAACATACGTAAGTACTGGGGTGTAGCATACCATTTAAAGTGTGCTCTAAATGCTGGCACCTGACAATTCATGGCCTCGCATAACTTTGTGTTGTGATGAAAACATCTTACTTCTGACTGATATAAATCACAGTTCTCTTAGTGCTTGACATAGAGCTCAGACTCATAATCTCCTGCTTAGATGTGCTTATGCTACAGAACGGGCATTACGAACCCAAATGTCACCAGAAATCTCAGGCTTGCTTTCATCGCGTTGGTTACTAACCTGTGTAGGACAACTTTATGCTGCAAGGTGGAATAATAATTCTCAGTTGTGTGAAGCCCTTCTATGTTTCCCTTTCAAGAGATTGCATGAGTACTTTGATATAATGGAGAATCCTGTGCAGTGAAGTTTTGCCTTGCACAGGAATG
>NW_010423009.1:46502-51168 GCF_000710305.1 Buceros rhinoceros silvestris
TGCCAGACTGAGGTCCCATCTAGTCCTGCAATACATTTGCTTCTGAAGTCTAAGAAACCCTGCAGTGAACAACCATGGGATTAGCTATGCACAGCCGAACATTCATTTCTGTTGAGATGTTAATTTCTATAAAGTCTTCTCTCCAAGCTTTGTTATTGCAAATCTTCTGTTAATCTGTGTTAGTACAGATCCTGTGCTTTCAGGAGCTGTTTAAATGAATGATACTTTAAAAACTCTCATGTTGGAGCAATGAGAGAAATACTGGTTTCTGATAAAAGGATACACCTGAATGTTGTTTTTCATTATCAAGTGAGACAGGAGGACATGGGCTTCATATTTAAGGTTCAGGGAAACTGTTAAGTTCTGCAGTCTGTTATCGTTTGTGACTATGGGAAAATTGCTTGGGTTTGGATATATGCACTGCTGTGGCTCAACAAGTTACTGCATGTCGTTTGAGTCATGGTCATTGTCTTGATGCAGGTGCTCAGCTGTCTCTTCATGAAAGGTTATGGTGCCCTAGTGAAACTTCCTTTACTGCATGCTGAGCTAAGCCTTACTGCTTTGCCTTTGGGAGAGCCTTCACAGAGGTGGCACACCCAAATCAGGGGGTTCATGGAAGCTTACTGGTGCCTCTGGTCTCTGTGTGAAATGTAATTTGAGCATAAGTTCACATTTGCTACGCCATGCGGCTGGACCCAGATGCAGTGAAGGGCCAGCCCAAGTGTAAACCAAGGTTCTGCCCTGCATGTCTTGTGTTTCTTTGCCTGTGGGAATCAGGTGAGCTTAAAACTGCATCCAGAGTGTGGATTGTAGCTGTGTGGGTGATCATGCAGCTTAGCCTTGAGTGTGAATCCCTGTCTCAGTTTTCCACTGCTAAATTGGGGAAGGTCATGTATCCCCAGCAAACAGCTGAATTATGAGGATAAGTGCATAAGAGTCAAGGTCAGAGAACTGCTGATCGTATTCTGTTGATACTGCAATGAAAAATTCATCCCATACCTATGCTGATTCATAGGCTAAGGAGCAGGCCCGAGTCACTCCTGGAAGAATTCAGATCACAAGGAAAGAGTTATGCTTTTCCCCCTCATTTTCCATGACTAAAACTCTGCCTTCCTACAGACACTAACCAACACCACGCATGGGCACATAGTGGTAATTTTGTTCACTAATGACGGCGAATACTTTGAAAAAAGAGTGCTGGCTGCCACAGAAGGGTCAAGCAGAACGAGGATTTAAGATGGTCTAGTGAGTTTTATTGTCAGGTTCACTTGGAGAAAGCGTTGGATTGGAACACAGAAGCCCCGAACTCTATCCCTAGTGGCTGTTCCAGAACAGGTGCATGATTTTAGATGAGTCACATCATTTCCTTGTGCCTTCATGTCTAGTAGGTAATTACATCCCACTGTGGTAAAGTGCTGGGAGACCTTCCAGCAAGTGCTAGGTGTGATTCATTATCTTTAGAGCAAATATACAGTGTACTCTGCTTAGCATCGCAGGTACTGTAGTTCCAAAGGCTTGGCAGCCTGCCATTAGAGGTCACTGTAGCTCTTCATGTACTGGACATAAAAATCTATTCAGTCACAGCTCTAGCATCATTTACCTTCTTCCAGGTCAACCTGTTTTCATGGGTATTTGTACAGGAAAGAATGGGCTGAATTTAAATGATACTTAAGTTAGCTGAGATCACGTCTGGGAAAGGCACATGTTGAATAAAGATCACCAGTCTCACGCTTGGTTTCCTTAGTGATACTACAAATAACAAAAGCAAGCCAGAGAAGATTGCATGACAGTGCTAAAACTGTGCTTCTCTCCTGTCATGAGGATGTGAATCTGTCCAGTTTGGCATGCAGGTGGTGTTTCAGAAAACCATTAAACGTGACCATGGGAAGAGACTAGCACAGATGGTCTAACTGCTGCTGAATCCCCCGAACCTGGGGCCTCTTATTCTAGATGTACTCCTGTCTCTTCTGGATGTACTTCTGTCTCTGTCTTTTTTGAGATAAACAGCAGAGTTTGTTGTGATTTGTGTTTTCTGCAATCGTGTAAGAGAAATGGAAAAATAACACTTTTGAAACTTATGGTCCAGCAGGATGTAGGTGTGGGGGAGTGAAATGAGAAATCTGCAAGAATTAAAGCATGCTTAAATAGGGTTGGTGCCATACAAATTCCAAGTATTAGATAATCTAGGTCTTAAAGAGGTTACAATACAGTGATATGAGCAATTGTTATTATGGTACCATTTTTTACCAATTTTTTTGTTGTTGACATTAAATTGTTGTCAAAGTTTCCTCTCTTTTATTGAGAATGTAAGACACAATTTCTATGAATGTGTGTTTTTACTGTTTTGCATTATAAGCAAGTATCTTGGTCAAAAGGCATTTCTCTTCTGCTAGTGTAGCCTCTTAGGGGTGGGGGAATGACATGGAGTTGACAAAAATGGTAAAATAGTGACTTCAGATAATGTGCAGGCTGTCAAGTTTTCACTTCCCTTCATGTCCATTTCATGGTGATTACCCAGAAAAAAAATAAAAAGGTAGAGAGAACTTGGCCACGGAAGGAGTTGGGGACAAAAGAGGTCATTCCCGTAGAACATCCTTATTAACGCACCTCCAGTACTGGAGGATCCTACCAAGCACCTGGATGGGCTAGTGTGTACCATGTGGAGTAGTGCCAGGTTAGGCCTGAGCTAACTCTGAACAAACTATTGCACCTGTATTGCACAGTGGTGTCATGTGGAGCCTGTAGCTCTGCCATGTCAGCTGGGCCCTGCAGTGGGCTGCTTCTCCGGGTTTTTCAGCAGTGGAATAGATCACTGATGTGTTATTCCACGTTCAGGAGCATCTACTTTGGGACCGTGTTAGCCTCCCAAGGACGTATCCTCAACATGCTGGAGCATTTCTCTCTGCAATACGAATGAGTGGTGGTAAAGATACTCCTGATCAGCAGAGATGAGCGTAGACAATAAAAGTAACTGAGCTTGTTTGGGTGAAAGTTATCAGCGTGTGGTGAGCTGAACTGTGTAGAGCAGAGTGATGAAACTGTGAGATCTTCAAGAAGAGATTCTGTGCACAGAGCCCAGAAATGGGCAGTGTCCATGATCAGAGTGGGGTCTGGTCAGTTATGTCAGATCAGAGTGATCCTGATTGCATCCCAGTTTAAAACAGCAGAGGGGAGAGCAGCACTCTGCAGTACCACCTGTACCCCAGGCTCACTATGATTTACCTCATATCATCTCATGTCCTCTGAGTTCTTTGCAGTTCCTCATGGTTTCTTCTTGGTGGATATGTTCATCATTTCTTTGTTGTGAGACTGATGAACATTCTGACAATGATTTGGGGAAATCAATGAAGTAAAGAAAGGCTGTTAGCACTTAGTATGCTTTGCAAGCACGCTACCTTGGAAGGTCATTGCTAACAGAAGGAATTACTTTCCTCTTATCAGTGGTATGGCTGGAAACTGTTAATGTCATGCAGCACTGTGCTGGCCTAAGAGAAATGACTAGTGTGAAACTTGCCAAGTTTTATTCAAAGGGCTGGTGTCCGTATCAGAAGCCTTGCCACCCCAGTGAATAAGGAATGGGAAAAGAATTTTTATGCAATAAACCCAAATGTGTCATTGGGTTTTTAGTAAATTCTCATTTTCTAAATGAACTGAAACATCAGTGGTGCAGCCTTAAATGTTCAAACATTGGTGGTCATAGGGTGCCTGTACTCTGCCAATGTAAGTAGGTGTATTAGGCAGGTGAGCTGTGAAGGGAAGGATGTTTTAATGCCACTGTACAAGGTACTGGTAAGATACCTGGGAATGGTGTTCTGGAAATTATTTGAGTGTAGGCTGGTGGTGTTTGGAATAGGGAATCAGTGGGACAGGAAAGGATAATGAAGGAAGACAGGTCTCAAAAGGAACCTGGGGTGGAGCAAGAACTGATGCTGTCCAGGTACACTGGGTGAAGAGCCAGTTGGGATGACAGTGATTAGCTCCTTCCACATGATCCAATCAATCTTCCTGAGAGACTGACTAGACAGAGTGGAGAGCAGGGTGGAGTAGGCTGGGTGACAAGACTGACCCCGTGATGAAGAGCTTGAGGAACAGGGATTGGGTCAGAGCCAATGTAAAGGTAAGACTCTGAGAGGGCATAGAAGAGCATCTTTAAAGGGATGGGAGAAGTGAAAGCATGTTTGAGATCCCTGGTGTTTATCGCTGATGATTCATCGCTCTGTTAGTGATGAAAGGCATTTGCCAGGTTGAGTCTCTTCATCCTGTATTCTCTATGGTGCTATGATAAATACTGTTGCCTTGACCAAAGTGGGAAGTCAGCCTGGAGGGGACAAGAAACATGAAAAGATGAGAACAAAAATAGGAGATGTATGGTTTGCAGCTGGCTTGCTCTGGAGATGTCAGCCGGTTCAGAGAGATTGCCCTCTGTCAGGCTGGTGGAGACCTGCTTGGGCTCAGGGAAGTCAGTTCTGTAGGTCTGAGCAAACTGCTTGGACTCTTAAGAGGAAACAACCTCCCATGTTCTTTGTCACACAGTACCTAGGACAATCTTACCAGAACGCACTCACGCCATATCACTCAGAGTGCTGCCCGGCTTCCCCTCTTCACTCACGGTGCCTTTGAACATACCAGACCGTTTGGCAGGAGAGCTGAGAGATACTGCAGGAAT
>NW_010423009.1:51275-56132 GCF_000710305.1 Buceros rhinoceros silvestris
GCCTGTAGGGTTGTTCTGCCAGACTCTGATGAGCTCCTGCCAATCCAGAGAAAAAAGGTATAAGAAAGCCACCAAGGTCAGAGCTGGACTGAGCTGCTGAGTTCTTTTAGACTGTAGAAGCAGGACAACTTCCTCAGAACCTTCCGACTCAGCATTGTATTTGGTTAGTCTGCTGGGCTTCCTGCACACCCGTGTATTCTCACTGAGCATCTTGAAAGCATTTTGGCAGCACCACAGGTAAAATTCCCTTCTGTTACTAATATTCTTTTTCCTGCATTTAATTTAATTTCCCCTATCATTCCTTCTTTTTCCACTGCACATTTCCCCTTGAAAGCTAAGATTGCACAAACGGATGTATGTTCTTCCTCCCCAAGTGCATGTAGCCTCTTCTCTGCTCTCTGAAGAAATTAACATTTGGCTAAAGTGCCCCTGCAATTCCCATTAAGGTAACAGAGTGAAACCATCCTGCTGGTAGAGAGGAAGAAGCTCTGAACTCCCTCTGACAACAGATCTTAGGGAGAAAAAAGACTGAGAAGATGGTGGGGAAGTCTGCTTTCTCAGCAACAGCAGTGCATAGGGTGTACTGGCTGCTGATGGAGCCTGCGTGTCCAAAGCCTGCTCATGTCCTTGAGCCTAGGCTTGCCCTTAGGTGCTGTGCAGTGCAAACCCCCTGAATCTTGATATGGTTTTTTATCCTGCTCTGGTATCATCCATAGACATGTGACCCAGATAGATGATCTAAAAACTTGTGCAAATTGAACTGTGTATGTTGAAGCTGTATAGAGTGGAGGAAGAGGAAATGCCTCCTATTGAATTTAGTTCTCGTGTTGAGTGGTAGGAGGTTAGCAAGCAACTTCTGCTGTGGTTGTTTATGTCCCGATTATCCATGCAGGACATTTTGTAGCTTACCTTAGAGCTGCAGTTTAGCATTTCAGTATGGACAGAAATACATTACATTACTAGCAAAGAAGTTTAAAATGAAGAGAGGCGCACAAGAGGAACAGTGAGCAAATGGGAAGTTTTCTGCTTAATAGTGCAGTGCTAGCTTGTAATTCTGGTCCCCCAAACCAGTAAAACAAATTAAATTTGGACAGAAGCAATGAATGAAGAGCAACTAAAAAATACAGGTTTTGAACATCACCATCTTCCTGTCAAATTACTCTTAGCAAAGTGAGTCAAGTTATTTATTAAGAATAATGTTCATGAGGAAATAACTTCTCTGTTTCCTTATCTATCTGCTCTTTCCTTGTATACTCGTTGTTTGCCAAATAATTTGGACAAGCCCTTGTGTAGCATGCTTCTGATTTTGTTCATGCAAGCTGTTTCTTTTTTTCATGTTTATGGCACAACCAGGTGATAGAGTGTTTTCCTTCTTTCCGAAAGGAGTGCCTGAAGCATTGTGAAACGAGGACATTGTCAGTAAGGCTTACAAAAGAACACATTAATTTGGATGAAGAATAAGACAAAATCTCCAAAGACGACCACAGGCTCCAAGTGTTTTGCATACTGAATCCTCTTAATAGATCAAGCCCTGAAAAGTTACTGAAGACAACAGGGGGTGGGGGAAGGATGCCCATACTGTGCTATGCAATGTTCATCTACTTTGCCTTCCAGTAAGCCCTTACCTTCCTGCTCTCTGACAGAATTGTGAAAACCCATCTGTTTTTCAGCTATCGTGGCTCTGGTTACTAAAGATAAAACCAATGTATAGGACAAGAGTTGCCTTATCTGAATGGTGGATCTGTTTTGCTTCAGGTACTGCAGGAGCTGACTCACAAGGAAAAGATTAAAGAGTTCAGAAAGGACATGACAGGTAACTGATTGCAAAGCAGCCATAGAGTTTTTTGCAAGAGTTGCAGTCTATGGAAATTTTCAGACTGTCCAACTATGCTGCCTCGTTCTGAGAGCATGAGGACTGTGTGTTTCCTTGCAGTCCTTTGTGAGGTAGCTCATGTTAATGAGAATCCATGTAGGAGCTCATCTCCTTCAGCTGCAGTTTCTCCCAAGCTTTTGTGCTACCTATTAGCATCTGTACTGTTGTCCTCCTGCTTTGGCCATTCCTCTCAGACCTCTGCTGCTGACAGTGCCTCATGATTATTACATAAAAGACTTTTGTCCTCTACCCTTCTCCATGGTGGAGGGCTGTGTAATCCAAAGTACTCTCCCAGCTCGCCTTTCTGTACGCAGCTGGTAGATAGTGCTGCCTCCTTGCCAGCGGGAGCGGACCATCATCTTTCATGTCACGCCATGTATTCTCAGTGGTCTTCAAAGGATGGTTCTTGGTGTTTCATGCTGGCATGTCAGCTAGGAATTGAGATCAAGATACTTTTGCGAATCTTCATGGTGGGAGCAGCCTTGAAGACTGGCTTTTCCTGAAGCTCTTTTCTGCTTCTGGGCAGAATTCCAGTCGTACTTGCAAGATAGTCTTTGCCATGTCAGGCAACCAGAGGATTTTCCTTTAATGTAGGAAGGGTAGGTAGAAAGATACTGACCCAACGCAGTCTTTGTGATTGTTTTATGTGAATGTATTCATGTAGTTTGAATTTCAGCATCTCAGCAGTTCATCTGAGAATTGGAAGTAGGCAGAAAGAGCAGAGGAGCATGTGGCATTGAAAGGAAAAAATGCGGAATAGAATTTCAGCCTACAAAATAGCTAGATTCAAAGCATGTTTTTTGTTTTTTTCTTTCTTCAGGATAGGAAATAAATCCCGGATTCCAAACCATATTTCTCATATAAACCAGCAGTAGCTGTTAAAGCTCAATGGATGAAACCAGGAGCAAAACTGGGCGTTCAAAGTTCAGTAGAAATTGTGGCTAGTAGGTGCAGCCTGTGAAAAGGCAGGCTTCCATATTGCCACTCACGTTAGCCCTCTCAGTTTGAGGAACTGACACCTCAGCACAGTCTGGGTTTGCAGTTTGCAAGCCTGGGTATTTGTGGATCCCAGTGAGGCAGAAAGCAGGATCTGCAAGAACAGGGGGAAAAAAAGGAATGAGGACCAATTGTCTTTGGCACCTCTCCAGCCCCCATGGTCTCCAACGGCCCCCACCACAAGGAAATCAAGAGTTTAAAAATACAATAATTAAAGAAAATCTTGATGTCACCTGGGTTTGGGAGTATTTGGAGGTTAATGTTGTGTGAGTGTGTTTACACATACGCACCCAGTTTTGTGGAAATCTGAACCATTCAATTACTGAAACCATTTGCTCTGGGGCAAGGGAAGGGTATTCCCACCATTCCTTAAATCTGGGAATTGGTGGGATGAAATGGCACTTTTTGTGGAAGAATCTGTGGTGGCAAGTCCCTCTCCTTGCTTTGTGCCAGCTCCACACTGCTGACCTACAGGGTCACGGTTCCATTGAAGGGGTGAATAAAACATGTACTACGTTTACCTTTGTGTGATGACACAGTCAATTTGACCCAAGTGAAGTTGTTTGCAGTTGCCTCAGATATTCTTTGTATAGGAGCAGGGAGGTAATGAGGAGAGTTGTGTTTGTAGGTATCTTAATTTTTTGACCAAATGTAGGGAATATGCTTACTAGAACCTCAACTGTGAAAACAGGAGCGCACGTTCAGTGGGGTCAGTTAGCTGATCTAGTGGTGGCTGAATCTTGGCTGCAGTAGGGATCCATTCTGAGTTCTGTTGGTATTCAGTACAGACAAGGCAGTCTTACCTCTGCCACCTTTTTCTTTCCAGATCAGTTGGGACAAGCAGAGTGAGACAAGCAGAGGGACAAGTGAGTTATCCTCACTTTTGGGTTTCCAGAAGGTGCCTAGATTGGACTGCCAAGCAAGTAGCAAATGCGACCATTTTCTTTGTCTGGGAGGCACAGGACTGCCCAACACAGTAAAATGTGATACTTTGGGCTCTCTGTGCTGTTGTAATTGTCGTATGTATTTCAAGAAGGGCTGACTCCAAAGCGCTTGAGTCAAAGGCTGTTCATAATAACCTTAGGTGATTACAGTTTAGGGTGGAGCAAGTTAAGCAGGCGGAAATTAAAATGATGATGCACGACAAAAACATACTTGCCCTCTCTCCCATGTCAGGGAGATGATTCCCCCTCATTTGCGTGGTTACAGACTTCCCTAATGTTGATTTCAGACGAAGTATTCAAAACCTGCTCTGTCCTGGCAGCAGCCTGCTGGCCCTCCTCTGCACACCTTGTTCGGGAAGAACATCTCTACTTCAGCAGTTATCTCTTTGGCACCTTGGGAAAGGTGCTTGAGAGTAGAGCAGATACAGCTAATTCTTTTCTTTTGAAGAAATTCAGCTGATGCAGATGCTGACTGATGTGGATTCAGTCTATCTGACAATTTATAAATAGTGGATTAAGAAGTGTCAGCTAAAACAGTTCAGTTAAATGCATTGTTTATGATAATTTTCTTCCAATTTTGAAACAATTGCTTTCCTATCACTGGATGAACGCTCATGCCTTCCAAAACTGACTAAAGAGAATTTTCAAAGGAGTCTTTTCAAAAGAAAGGAGACAGAAACCATCTTTAAGGAGGGACAAGGTATAGAAAATTTCTACCCTAAAAAGGAAAGTTTCAGAAATGAGCATCACAAAGTAGAACTATTACAATGGACATTGCTTTTCTCTCTTAACAGGATTTGCTCACAATAAACTCTTTATGCTCCATGGCCAAATGTTGTTCACAGACGTATATGCTGAAATAAAATAGTGGAGCGTTGATTGATGTTGTGGTTTAACACCACCTGGCAACTAAGCACCACACAGCCACTCGCTCACTCTTTTACACCCCTGGTTGGGATGGGGAAAAGAATCAAAACTAAGTAAAACTTGCGTGTTGAGATAAGACCACTTTAATAATAGCAATAAAAATATAATATAATAATA
>NW_010423010.1:0-241 GCF_000710305.1 Buceros rhinoceros silvestris
AAGCCTCCTCACAGCTGAGCTGCTGCGAGCAGCAGCGCTGCCCGACCCGCGGCCACAGCGCGCCAGTGTCTCTCTGGAAGGGGCGTTCGCCCGCTCCTCCGAGGCGGCCGCGTGGGTGTGCGGCACGTCCCGACGCACACACGGGTGAAGCTGGGAACAAGGAGCGCGAGACAGCTTCCGCCTGAAGAGCTTTCCTTAAATGAGGAATGGCTCTGAGCAAACATTACCTCTGCTTCCTGAG
>NW_010423010.1:264-2395 GCF_000710305.1 Buceros rhinoceros silvestris
ACCACGTTGCCATAGTTACCGTTGGTTTCGCTATACCTCAAGCCTGAAGTATTTATTACAATTAAATCCCATCCCATCCCATCCTTCAGCTGAGAATTCTGCCCTGGAAATAATGTGCATTAGCCTTACTGGACTGACCACGTTGCCATAGTTACCGTTGGTTTCGCTATACCTCAAGCCTGAAGTATTTATTACAATTAAATCCCATCCCATCCCATCCTTCAGCTGAGAATTCTGCCCTGGAAGTGTCACAAAGTGAATTATAAGGTAATCCTTCCTTTTAGAAAGCTGTTTTAAGTAGGAATTCCACAATGATTTTCGATGTCGATATTTATTAGGGTCATTAACATGGGATTGGATTATTTTTCTCCAGACGTCGCTGCTTCTTTATTCTTAGGGCTATCAGGATATCAGCAAATCCTGATGCCACTGTATAATTTCCTGACGGTTTGGGTTTTGTTCTTTCCCCACCGTATTGTGGACCCTTCTGAGAAAAGGCGTGTAACACCCTCAGACACCCACCTCGGCCCTGAGCGGCAGCCACGCGCCTCTGAGCCAACCTGGCGAGAGCAGCAAGGTCTGTCCCACGTCTCAGCTCGTTACCAGAACACTTTGGTACTTGCTCTCCTAAGACCTGCAAACGCTACCGGGAGAAGGCACTGCCACGGGGATTAATCTGTTAGAGAATGACCTGTGCTTCCCTCTTTCGGTTTGGGTTTGGGTTGTTTTGGGAGACAGGTCCCGGCTCTGCAAGGGAGCCGGCAGCGGTCCGCTGTGCTCTGCCGCCGGGGCTAACTTCCCTCTTTCGGTTTGGGTTTGGGTTGTTTTGGGAGACAGGTCCCGGCTCTGCAGGGGAGCCGGCAGCGGGCCGCTGTGCTCTGCAGCAGGGGCTAGCACGCCAGCCGGCTGCCCTGGCTCCGGGCGGTGACATTCTGCAGCTGTACTCCACGTCTTCTCAAGGCCCGGCAGCACCCTCTCCGGAGACCCGATATTCCTGGAGGATCATTCTTTGACTCCTCCCAGCTCTCCGTGCTGCCCCCTCCCCAGCCCCACTCCACACGCTGCCCTGGGTGGGGGCACGAGGCTGACCCAGGCTTGGGCTGGGGCTCACACATCCCTTTCCAGCCCCTTCCCGGATTCCCCGGGCAGGGAACACAGCTGTGGTTGCTGTTCATGGACACTCGGGGTTCCGCCTGTCCGCGGGTCACCCCACAGCAGCCCTCTGCCCTGACAGGGCTGTGTGGGCTGGGCTGGGAGTGAGGGGCTTCCAGCAGCTCCAGTGCCAGACCCCACCAAGGCCGGCAGCTGGAGGGCTGTCCCTTGGCTGGGGGACGGTTGTTATTATTCCTGTTTCCCACTAGAGCAGTTCTGGCAACACCCGTGTTTGTATGTGGAGCGAGATTTACCCGGGACCTCGTGCTGTGGGAGCCGCCGGTCAGCGTGGTGTGGACGGTGCAGCGGGGCAGCGTGTCGGTGGGGAGGATTGGGCGGGTGCTCTGCAGTAGGCTGGCGTGTTTGTGCAATAGGTGATTTATTACAGCCGGCAAAATGCCCGAGACACGCTCTCGTTTTCTCCTTTCTTCAGGTACAGTGTCCCGCTGTTGTCCTGTTCTCAGCCAAACACCCTGGGGGCAGCTCCCGGCCCTGCTCAGCCCGCTCCTCTCGGAAGGGCTGTCTCACACCCCATGTTCTGGGCAGAATCCTGCCCAACAGAACGCCTCGCCACGGTCCTGTCCTGTGCGGATTTGAGCGGTGTCTGTCTCCCGTACCACAGCCGCTGGGAGCTCAGCGGGTCGCTTTCCGCTCCTCCACTGCCCCAAGCCAGCTGTGGCGTCGCCCACCACCACAAACTCCTCACCCAGCTCAAGCAGTGTTTTGGAGGCAAGTTCGTCCTCCAGCCGCCTCCTGCACGCGGCATTTCGACTCGTTCTCGCCTGCCTTCTGCACCGCAGACTCCACCACGTGCTGTACTGCCGGCGGGCTCGTGTGTCCCGCTCTCAGTGCGGTGAAGCTGCTCAGACCAAGCTAAATTGTGTGTTGAAGACATTTTGACACCAAACGTTCAGGGTTTTGGTGAGCGATGCAGACAAAACCAGGGAGAGCGGCAGAGTCCCTGCCAGGGCGGTCCCTC
>NW_010423010.1:2549-3269 GCF_000710305.1 Buceros rhinoceros silvestris
GCCAGCGCCGTCCATGCGTGGCCGTGCGTTCATGGCTGGTGGATGGACACGGCTGGGGCCACAGGTTGGGCACAGCTCCCTGGTCCCAGCCCAAATCAAGAGCTCCCCTTGCTCTCGTCCCTTTTCGTTAGCTCAGCTCAGCAACTGCTGGTTTTCCTTCCAGACTTCCCCGCTGTCCTTAGCTGCAGTGTCAACGCTCCTGCGCTGGTTTCCCCAATCCCGTCCCACCGTCCTTGCCGAGACCAGGGAGGCAGGTCCTGCACCTGGTTCCTTCCGCACCCTTTCAGCTCATCCCAGGATTCCTCTCAGCCTCCTTCTTTCTCCACCGGTTTCCTCCCACCTCAGTTCTGCTGCGCCCAACCGTCCCCCCAGCAGACTCCGATCTTTCCCGTTCTCCCCACTCAGCTGCATCGGGCTGGGGGCTCGCGGGCAGCACCGCCACTGTACGGGGCTGTGCCTGGGCTGCCCTGTGCCCCGCTCCTCCCGGCTGGCCCCTTGACCTCTGCAGCTGCCGAGTCGGGGACCCTGGTTGTCCTGTGGGTCTGCGCGCTGGCACAGAGTGAATCCCACCGAACTGCCTGCTTGTGCCACTGTCACTTCATGCCTTGAGGGCTGCCGGCCCTGCTTGCTCAGCTCCTGAAGAGGTTTGCCTCTCCAGACCCTGGAGCAGCTTCATCCACACTGCACAGCGAGTCCTACAGACAGGCACTGGCTCTCCGC
>NW_010423010.1:3730-5091 GCF_000710305.1 Buceros rhinoceros silvestris
GCCGGGGAGCGTCGGCTGCTCAGCCCCGCAGCCCTGCGCCTCAGAGAGGGCTGCCACGCTCCCAGCAGCGCTATCTTTGTCTCCCTCCTCTCTGGCTCTGGAGATGCAGAATGCTCCTCTGTGCCCCTGCGAGGGCTAGGTAAATTATTTGTGTAACAGGCTTGGTTTATTTTTTGTAGCTGGCAGAATAACTGTGAATCATCAGATCTCCCCGAATTCACACGAGATGTCAACAAAAGGACCCATTGTGCGGAGCAGTAACCGGGGCTGGACAGAGAAGCCATACACTGGGGCTGGCTTCCCCAGCGGCTGCAGGCGCAGGCGTTGCCAGCGCGAGGGCCAGGACGTGCTGTGGAGAACTGGTGCTGGGGTTTTCGTGATGCTGGGTCCCAACTACTCCTTCTTACTCAACCAGAAAACCCCTGGAAAAGAGCCTGAACAGCCTTGCTGCTTCTGCTGCAGAGAACGTTTGTTCCTAACTGTTACAAACCCGGCAGATCTGCCCCAGCGCAGCCCCTCTCGGAACAGCCTTGGCTGGCAGTGGAGGACCCAGGAGGGTCAGACCCTTGGTTAGCGAAGGGGTCTCTCCCCCAGCTCCCCGCTCCCCTGTTCGCCACTCCCGGGCCGGTGCGGTGCTCTGCTCTCAGCGGTCCCGCGCAGGCTCTGGTTTGCACAAACGGTGCCCAGCAGAAATGGTTTCCCAGCCTCTGCCTCGGCACAGAGTGAGGGCAGCTGCTTTTGCCGGTGATGGGACCGCGCGCTGGTGCCTGCTGGCCCCGAGCATCGCCGCCTGGCTCCCGCAGCCCCACAGCATCACCTGCGCCGCTGGCAGAGGGCAGCGGGGGATGGGGCTGCTCAGGCACCCCCTCGAGCTGCTCCGTAGCTTCCCCTGGTAAGACGCACCTTCGGGCAGCAGCTTGCAGCCAGCCTGGTTTGCCGTCAGCCTGGTTTGCAGTTAGTTTTGCCCCCCTGGACCCCTCCACTTCCAGACCTCGGGGGAGATTCCTGTGCTAGAGCACATGGGTTCCTGGGGAGGATGTAGGAGGAGCAGCAGCGGTGTGGTGGAGCTTGGGGTGGCTGGCCCGAGCAGAGAGCCCTGGGCACCGTGCGCTTTCCAAACATGATTTTCCTAAAATACATAAAATAAATTCCTAAAATCATGTATGTCGCTGATGGACTGAGGAGCCAGGGCCAGGGTTAGTGTCACGATGGGCTGGCAGGCGGGAGAACGAACCGCTGCCTCCACAAGCCCACGGACGCACCACGAGGGGATGCTCTGCAGGGATCACCCAAAGCTGTGGTTTCTCTCCTCAAAAAGTCCTGTTAGGCGTGTGCCGGGCCTGCTGCTGGGGACGGAGAAG
>NW_010423010.1:5336-5595 GCF_000710305.1 Buceros rhinoceros silvestris
GGGCGCGCCGGGGGGCCAGAGCGCCGCGGGCCCCCCCCCCGCCGCTGTGCCCATGGTTATCACCGCTTTTACGCTGGAGATCCACCGTGCCCGGTCTGTGACTGTAGAGGTGCCTTTGTGGAGGTGGGGGGCAGGCGGTGAGGACGCGGGGGCCATGGGGGGACACACGCACCGCGGTCCTGGGGCACGGCCCCACAGCGCTCCTTTCTCGTCCCGCAGCTGCCAGCTCTGTCCTGTGGTTTGTCGCAGAACCGTGGAA
>NW_010423010.1:5818-6018 GCF_000710305.1 Buceros rhinoceros silvestris
CACCGTGTCAGACCACGGTGGCCGGAACGTCTCCGGGACGGACCCGCGGTCAGCCTCCGGGCGGTGAGGGCCTCCTGCGCCCCGGCATGAGGGTGCGGCTGGTCCCTGGAGAACACGGTCACAGCGAGAGACCCCAAAGGAGGCGTGTGGGGAAGGGGGTGGCCTGGGAGCCCTGTCCTGCCGACCCGGGAGCGGGGCAG
>NW_010423011.1:0-444 GCF_000710305.1 Buceros rhinoceros silvestris
GGTGAGAACAGACCCCCGTTGTCTGGGGGTGACGGGGGCACCTGTCCCGGCTGACAAAGAGCCCCTTGACTGCGCCGACAGCCCCGGGGCTGAACTCCCGGCACATCCTCCGGCGGCCTTTTGACTCCGGTTTTGTAACAGGTTCCCCCCGCTCTGCCCCGTCGCTCCCCGAGTGCTGCAGGTGGTGGTTCTAGCGTGGACTTTTATCAGCGCTGTTGAAACGGTGCTTTGCTGGCAGCTCCGGGCAAAGTCCCTGCGGGGACGGAAGGAGAAGCGGGAGCCCAGCTGCTGCGGGGATGGAGGGGGCAAGCTGGGGGGTGGCCTCACCCCGGGCGATCCACTTGTGCAATGAGCTGGGGCTCCCTGCTTCCCTGCCCCGTCAGTGTGTCTTGGGCAAAGAAGTCACCCCAGCCTGGCCCCGTGCCCGCTGGTGGCCGGCTGACC
>NW_010423011.1:542-5304 GCF_000710305.1 Buceros rhinoceros silvestris
CAGCGGGGTGGGAGGTCTGGCTGGGGTCACCACTGTCGCCGGGAGCGAAGGGTCATGTGCTGGATGCTCAGGCGCCTTCCTCACGTCAGCACTTGGTTTCTTTCTGCTCCTGAGACCCTCTGAGGCGGCTTCAGCCTGGGGGTGAGATGGGGATGCTTGGCCCTGGCTTGTCCCCGGCATTACCACACCCCAACTGCTGCTCCCGCCTGCCACGGGCATGGACTCAGGACTCCTCAGGATCCTCTGTGATGGGGAGCTGAACTCTCCAGCCTAGGTCGCCCCAGCCTGGCCCAGTGCCTGGCTTCTGCCTTGGACGGAAGCCCGAGGAGCTGTGTTAGGATGCGTGGAAAGATACGGGGTCACAGCATTTAAAGATGTTGAGGTTGGGGGCCATGGTCTCCAGCACGTGTCCAGAGCTGCAGCACCGCTGTGCACAGCTGGCCGGGCTCACAGCCAGGGCTGCAAGTGCCGGAGCTGCGACAGGAGCAGCCTGTTGAGGACGTGGGACTCGGGGCCATCTTCTCAATCGCTGTTTGTTTACCCCGCAGAGCTCCCAGAGGACTGTTACCAGCTCTTCCTGGCCGGGCAGCAAAGCAGCGGTGTTTTCCAGGTGCAGCCCGCAGGGTCTCAGCCCTTCAAAGTCTACTGCGACATGACAGCAGGTAAAGCAGTGGAGGTGTCTCACAACGCTTTGTGTGGGGGTCTTGCAGTTGATAACCCCCAATGATCGTGTTTTTCCTGCCCGCAGAAGGTGGCTGGACAGTGATCCAGAGGCGCTCCGATGGCTCTGTGGACTTTGACCAGCTTTGGGATGCCTACAAGAATGGCTTTGGAGACCTTCGTGGTAGGTGGATGACGGTGTCTGTCACGGGATAAGCGGTATCTCAGCACAAGTTATTTCCCCTCGATGGCCCCTGGAGATCTCTGTGTGCTGGAGCTCCGTGTTGGGCTGAGAAGGGGGTCCGCTGCTTGCTGAGCAAGCAGCCATGGCCATCCTGACTTGTCCTGCAGGTGCCAGACAGCGATTCAGTACTGCAGCGTCCTGGGTTGTCCCTGTTTGTCTCTGGAGCCTGTTCACGCGGCCGCTTTCCATGGCATGTTTGTGGCCCTGCAGCCAACGCGACGTGTCTTGTTTCAGGTGACTTCTGGCTGGGCCTGGAGAAGATGCATCACCTTGTCCAAGAGGGAAGGCACAATCTCCTGATTGAGCTGGAAGACTGGGAGGGAAATTCCCAGGTGGTTCAGTTTGTCTTCAGCCTTGGTGGAGAGAGCACAGCCTACACGCTCACCCTGCTGGGCCCTCTGTCTGGAGAGCTGGAAAACGCCATCGGGGACTTCAGGCAGCTGCCCTTCTCTACTCGGGATCGCGACCACGACCTCAAAGCCGACACAAACTGTGCCAAACACCTCTCAGGTCAGTACGAGCTCTTCCTTCTCAGTGATGCGCACTTTCCCTTCAGCCCTGTGCCGTCTGGTGGCAGCTGTGCAGGGGGCAGTGACCCTGTGGGACTAGACCTCTTTGGTGTTGAGCCCGGCTTGTCCCCTGCTTCCCCAGGAAAGCTGCATCCTTGGGAGAGAACGGGAGGGAAGCTGAAACCAGTAGAGGTTCATGATTCAGGTCTTGGCCCAAGCAAGGTGTTTGCCACAGCTTTGCTGGTTGTCACCTTGCTTGGAAACCTTTCAAACGAGGCAGAGACCTGTCCCCAGGCCTAAGCTGGGGCGGCTGAAGGGTTTGAGGGGGTTTTGTGTGCAAGAAGAAGCAGCAGGATTTGCAGATGCATCATGAAGTCACAGTCTGTGCGAAGGTTTCCCAGAGTATGGAGCTCCGAGTGTGTATGAGATGGTCTTGTAAGGTCCTGGAGCCCTGGAGAAGTGGGGAACACGGGGGCAACAGCTCCTTGAAGCTGGGTGTGTTTCTGTCTGGAAGTGCTGTGGCTTCAACCTGCCTCTGTGTTGCCTTGGCAGGTGGCTGGTGGTTCAGCACCTGTGGCCATGCCAACCTCAACGGCAGGTACTTCCGCTCCATCCCCCGGCAGAGGCACGAGCGCAAGCAGGGCATCTTCTGGAAGACATGGAAGGGCAGGTACTACCCGCTGAAGTCAACCACCATGAAAATCCAACCTGCAGCGCTGGAGGCAGAGCCCTAAAACTGCCACTTGAGACTTGACCTTTTCTGTGGAGCACAGACCTGAGCTCCATCACCTGGTGTTTACAAAAAACAATCCCCCCTTCCCGGGAAGTCCCCCCGAGGAGCGTTTCATTTCTCTTGGTTAGCAGCCATCTAGTGGCGTGACACAGCTCCTCGCTGTGAAGCAGCTCCACTTTGCTGAAATCCCTGGATGGGAGCTCCCAGCCCGGAAGAGGAGCCACCGGCAGGGAGATCCACATCCAGAGCGTGAACAAGGGTCTTCCAACCTGCCACATGCTGCTGCGGCAAGTCCAAGTTGTCTGGTGCTTTCTGTCCTGTCTGAACACTTCCGTGCTGGTTTTGCTGAGCTGGGGCTCAGGGAAGGGGGAGCACGTGAAGTGTTTTGGTACCCTGGACCCCAGCGTTGGGTACAGAGCCTTGCTGTGTCCTGTCTTCCACTGATGTCCTCTGTACCCTCCTGTGAAAGCCCCCAGAGCCTGCTCCCCACGGCGCTGTGGGGCTGTCAGCTCAGGCAGCTCCGTCTGCGCAGCCCCTGCTCTGGTGGCTTCCACCTGCTGAGAACACGGGTTTTGGCAGGAAGGCTGGGGGACACCCCGTGCAGAAGGAGACCTCAGGCTCGCTCAGCTTCCCAGGCCCCCATGGCTTTGAAGCGCCGTATTTCCAGCCGCTGTGCTGGAATTTGCCGGGAGCCGGGGAAACGGCTCCCAGCTCCAGGAGGTGATGGGTGGGATCCTGCAGCCGGCTGCACCAGGGCCACATCCTGGAGGGCTGAGTCTGAAGCTCTGCCTGGAGCCTGCCAGCATGGCTGGGGGAGGTTAGACCGCACAGTAGGACCGCACAGGCACAGAGCAGTGACGTCCTGGGCAGGACCAGCCCTGCTCTAAGTCCCCCCGCAAGCCTGGGGGTTGCCTTCTCCTGACTGACCCCCTGTGCTTTGCAGAGTGAACAGCGCTGTCCCACCTCCGTGCCCCAGAGCTTGCTCTGAAGGGCCAGGGGACAGCAGGGTTCCTCTGCAAGAACCGCCCTGCCCTGCCGGGTGTGTACCCGAGGGACAGCATCGCCTCTGCCCTCGGGGCGGGTGTGGGGAGAGGTGGGCAAACAGGTCCCCCCAACTCCTACAGGCCAAGCGGCCGTCTTGGGGCTTCCCAAGCATCCCGCCCGCTCGAAGTCATATTGACTCCTGCGCTAGAGCTCCCAGCTGCTAAGTACTGTAAATAGTCATTTTGTAGGATGTTGGATCTCGTCAATGAACTTCCCGGTTTAATTTGTTTCCGTATTTAAATGCCGTGTTAATGTGGTGTAATTTATAAATGTTGATGTTGGAGGAAAAAAAAAAGCAACTGTAGTTTGTGTATTTTAAACTTTTTTTTTTGTACTAAATATCTTTTCTGAAGAGTCTTTTAATAAAAACAAGCCTGTAACTGTCCTGCCTGGATTATTTTCCCTGTGGTTTACCAGGAGAAGACAGGTGGGAGCTGTGTGAGGACTCTGGGTTCAGAAACTTCTCGTGTTGGGAGCTGAACCTGATGTCCTGGTTTGAGCACGCGCTTCCTCCTGGCCTCAGCCTTCAGCCATCTCCATATGGGGCCCTCTGAGATCAGTCCCTGTTGCCGCCCCCAGCAGCAGGTTTTTAGTCTGTTTGAAGTTTGTGGGCTCCTAAATGTCTTTTCCCTCTGGAAATTGGCTCCTGGGGCAACAAGTTCAGTGACGATGACTTGGTTTTCCTTCCTCCCTGATGGCAGACCCGTGCACCAGAGAGTCCTTGTCGCTGGCTGGAGAACCCTGGGCCAGCTCCTCCAATGAGCGTGGAGGCTGAGGTCTGACCTGCGGGGGTAGGTTAAAGTCGGAGCTGGTCAGGACCAGTCCCAGTAAGTACCAGCCTCTCCCCTGTGTGGACCATGCACCCAGTCATCTCCACAAGCATCTTCTGCAGCTTCTGGGGAATGATGATGGATGAGCTGGGGCTGGAGCAGGGGGTGAAGAAGATGGGGTTACCTCTAGCCGTGCTTGTGATCCCAGACACGTGCCCTGATTCTGGAGCTGGAGAAAATGGCAAGAGCTTCTTTAGCCGGACAAGGAAAAGGACAAAAATTGCTCGTTGTGGGAAGACAAGAGGCTGCTCTGGTCCCCCGCTGCAGCTGTATAAATACCTGATGTACCTCGATGTGGCCCCAGCTCCTGTGTCCCTCCTTCCCTGGGGAAAACCTGGGGTGGATGAGAGCCCCCAGCACAGCTGCACAGACAGCCCCCCGTACCCCCTCTGTGCTCTCTGACCGCTCCCTCGCGCACTCAGAAATGTGTTTTTAATGTTCCATTTGCTTAATTCAGGGCTTGTTTAGTCCCCGGGTGCCCCGGCAGGTTCAGGAGTGCCGTGGTTTACTCTGGGTGCTGAAGGGATTAGGCTGAGGTGGGTTTATGGGAACTGGTGAAGGGGTTACACTGGGTGTATTCATTGCCAGGGTTGTTTTGGGGTTTTCTCGGCAGATCTGGGGTTTGCTCCCCAGGGGTGTGTTTGATCTTAAGGAGGTGCCTGGAGGACAATGCCGGGTTCCAGACACCAGCTGGGGGAAGGCTAAATGCCCCAAATCCTGCCTAGCCCGGGGACTCCAGCTG
>NW_010423011.1:5400-5832 GCF_000710305.1 Buceros rhinoceros silvestris
GCCCAATTCCTGCCTGGCCCGGGTGCTCCAGCTGCCGCTTCCCTCTGTGGCTGGGTCTTGCCCTGCTCTGCTGTGCAAGTCCCCAAGTCCCATCGGTGTAAACACCACCCCATGCCCCTAAGCCACCGGTCCCACACTGGAGCGTGTGGCATCTCAGGGACCTTCCAAGGTCCCTCTGCAGAAGACACCAGTCCTGGAGCTCTGTTTTTATTTAAAATCCCCCTGAAATTCTCCAGCTCCTTCATTTTCAACCGCTTGAACTGCAGCTGGTAACATCTGGCAGCCCAGAGGAGGATGGGGCAGCTCCCTCCAGCGACAGCGAGACAAACGGCACCGTGCGCTCCGAGAGCCCAAACACCCTCTGGGTCACGAAGCGCCGCTGCTCACCAAAATGGGCCACCGCCACCGCACGGCGCACCCGCAGCAGCTGCC
>NW_010423012.1:0-404 GCF_000710305.1 Buceros rhinoceros silvestris
CTGCTCATATCTCCCTCGCAGTGCCACTTTGACTGAATGGTAAACCTCAAGCACTAGCCCCTGTGGTTTGGCACACAACACACACACTTAGCCAGGTACTGTTCATACCCACTTGTGTGTTCAATCAATGAACAGGGAAGAAAAAAGATATATTTATTTTCTCTGCTCCAACACATACAGAGAGTGCACAGCCTTTCAATGGTAAGGCCTCAGCACTCATGTTTATTTAATAACTCGGATTGTTTCTTGAAATTGTGCAATTCAGCCCATGGAAATTTCCTTGTTTGCATAATTCTACCATGTTGATATTGTTGGGGTTAAATGCAAAACAAAATGCTGCAGAATGGTGATTTTAAAACTGAAAAACCTTTTGGTAGAAGTAGGGGGGGGGGGGGGGGGGGGTT
>NW_010423012.1:508-3713 GCF_000710305.1 Buceros rhinoceros silvestris
AAAACTGAAAAACCCTTTGGTAGAAGTAGGGGGGGGGTGTGTGTTGGGTTTTTTTAAGTTGACTTCCAGTAAGGCTTGGAGGTCATTTTGAGTTGAACAAATTGCAGTCGCAAGTCATGCTCTTCTGAGCATAAGCAACACAATTCCCAGAGTCTTAGACATAACAGCTAAAATGGTATTTAGAAGTTCTGGCTCATCCACTCCCAGATTTCCTGGACACTGGTTTAACACATGCTAGAAAAACTTGAATTAGTAGCAATGGAATACAGAAGTTCAGTTCCACTGCTCTTCTCTTTCCTGTTCAGAAACTCTCACACAGGCACAAAACTCCATCCTTATCCCCTAGGCGGGGACTACAGAGCTCTTTGCAGGCTGCCACTCGCCAGTAGCTAAAGTATCATCCTGATTTTCATGAGAAATCTGACTGATCTGCTGTCACGCTTGTTGCTCCTCCTTTGTGCTTCTCCTCTTCCTTCCTGAAGTTTTGGTTGTGGCATTAAGGTACACAGCCATGTCACTGGCAACATGATGGCAAACAGGCTTTGATTTTACTTCGTTATATAGGAATAGTTTAGTATTTTCCAGTCAGGGCCATGAACCCATAGCTGCTAATGATGTAAACAGGCCTACTCATGGTGGATTAAAAAAGAAAGAACACGGAAGCGTCAAAGATCCGTACTCTTAAAATACTTTTGCCTTTTCAAATAGTTAACAGAAAAGAGCTCCTTCTAACCGGCAATTTTTCATTAGTCAATGGTACGTCACCAACGGCCTTTTCCAGGAAATGTGTAATCAGGGCACTCCCTCGACTCATACTGGATTAAAAAACAATAATTATTATTTTACATGACTAACTTCCTTAGAAAAGATATTTCCCTAAGAAAAATAGTTTCTACAGGTATAAGCAATTAGTGTCAGCATGAAGAGGGATCACCTCTCTTCACCTGCTTCAGAAAGGCTGTCTATCGGCAGTGACGTTTAAACCAGACAGTTAGGGTCACATTAGTGTAGTTAGGCAGAGCTGAATCTCTGACACGCGTACAAGAGACACGGGAAATTCAGGTGATTACGGTTTCAAGTATTCCAGCTCTCGGTCTGCATGTGTTGTGAGACTGCTCTTCAGTGCTGCAACTCCTACCATGCCGCTACAGTCCTGAGGCTCTGAAACGGACAAGTATTTCCTTTTCAAATCCTGGTTTGTGGATTTCAAGGAGTCTTTTGAACTACTTCCACACAGGTTTTGAAAGACAATTGAGAAAGTAAACCTACTGTCAACACAATTTGCTTAACTATGCACTGGTTACCACCTGCTCCAGAAAAAAATTAAAAGAGCATCGTTGAAAAAACCTGCAAATTACTAAAGACTATGAAGAGCCTGACTTTGCCTATTATCTGTGCCTTATGGTGAATTTAATTCAAGTCTTCCCTACTAAAAAACTAGTTTACTGATTCACTACATTATCCTCACTTCAGTAAAGTAAGGTATATGGGGAGCTGCATCTTTTTTTCACCTTTTTCCTTACAAGTAACATTTCTTCAAATACCGAGAGACAGATTTCCTGGAGATAATCATTATATCCTTCAGCAGTTAAGGAGTTAAACATTTTCATATAAAATCAGGCATAGCAGTCGAAAGCCCCTAAATAGGGATTGTGCAAGAGAGGAAACTCATGTCCATAATTTTCACTTTCAACCTCAGGGTTCTCCATGCCAATCCCCTTTCTCATGGGAAGCAAATGCAGCTGGTGTAGAAGTGTCTCCGATGCCATGCTGAAACGCTGTCATAGTGACAGCTTGGGCAACATACCAGCTAGTATTGCTGCACACGTTAATTCTCCCTCCCTCCCTCCGGATCCCCAAGAGATGAACCTATCTCAAAGTTAGGCTCTCCCAGGGCTGACTGGAAAGTTCTATTTTATTCTTAATTAAGTAACTCCCTCAACACAAACATACAGATATTTAAAGGAAGTCAAACACAGTCAGAGTGTTTACATTTCTTTCCTGTTAACATTTCTTGCCACAATAGATCTGTGATTGTGAATTACACTGAGGTGAAAAAGGAAGCATTTCAACTGATCAAGGTGAGATTCAGCTTGACAAAATATCAGTCACTCTTCCAACATCCTGCAAGTCAGACCAGTAGAAGAATCCAAAGAATGGCGACCTTGAAATGATCTTTGGCTAACGTATTCCTTCCCCAACTCTTCCAAAATCAAATCAGCTGAGCTTTCAAAAACACTGCACATACTTTGTGCAGCACTGTAAAAGAATCAGACAGTGTAGCAAGAGAACTGCCTGCAAATGTTTGGTATAAGCACCCCACAAGCAGAGATTTAGAGTGGTCTGAGCCAGTGTAATCCAGAAGTCAGAAACTTGGCTTGATCGAAGGAAAATGGAAGCTGACTGCCAGCCTCCTACAGGCAAGATTTAGCTGTCTCACAAGGGAAGTCACAGAAATCCCACCAAAGCAGACAAGCATGTAACGTAATGAACTGTTCTCAAGCGTGGACGTGTACCCTACACCTCTCCATCTCCACCTCTCTCATTCCAAGCAGAAATGCACACTACGTGGTGGGACAGAGCTCAAGATAAGGCTGTAGAACATCTCCTGCAAGAGCAAGGGTAGTAAGATGGATCCTAGCTCACCTCTCCAGTCTCCCCTTCGTCCTCAAAGACCTTGCACTGTAGCAACTATTCCTATGATAGGAGTAATTGCCTACAATTTATTTTAAGTCCATCACTGCTAGTTTTTAGCTGATTAGAGAAATTCCTATTGACCCACTATTGCCAGAAGTGAAATAAAAGATTTCCATCTTCTGTCAACCCAGCAAGAACACCTACTAGGAATCTCTGGTCCTTCCATGTGGAAATAGGAACAATATCTTTAGAGATCAGTCGTGCAGTTGTGATTTTCATGTCCTTTTTCTACCTCATTTCCTTCCAGCAGTCTTTTGATACCCTGCCAAGAACAAACAGTGTGTGCATTTTAAAGCAATAAAAAAACCAGCACAAATTAAGTGTCCTTCCACATGCTTTTTTACTGGAACTCACTATCATTAAGCTGAATAGTGAGCTTGGAGCGGTACCTGATTAACAATGCAAACCTCTGTGGCAAAAAAACCCCTTGGTGAACTGTTTTGTCCTACGTGCAGCTCAGCAATTGTGCTCCCACTCAGATCTCCTCCTGGTATGGCTACGGCTGCCG
>NW_010423012.1:3818-16927 GCF_000710305.1 Buceros rhinoceros silvestris
CTAGATTTTAGTGCTGAGGAGATCAAAAGTAATTCCATTTAGTTTTTGGTCAAAAAAAAAAAAAAAAAAAAGGCCAACAGAAATGAGTTCCGTGTTCTCTGAGGAGAAAGAGGAGAGACCAGGAGTTCACAGTTTGGGAAGGAGGGATGGCAAATCCCAGAATTGGTTGAGGCTGTGTAAAGGACACAACGAGAGCAGCACATCACCCTAGCCTAAGAAAAGAAGCAGGGAATAAAGAAAATGCAATGAAGTTTCTTTAGGAGGAGATTAGCTGAACAAAACATATTCACACGGGCAGAAAGAGGAGCAACTTAGGCAAACAGTACCTGGCATGTTGATTTGACTCATTAATTTAATGCTATCAAAAGGTGGTGACAGCATAAAAGTCCTGAGCCCAATGTTTATCCACCCTTTGTGGTCAGATTGCCTAGTACACTTCTGGGTGCCTCACAGTTCAGCAAAACGAAACAGGCCAAACACTCAGCCTGTCAAACATCCCACGCAAGGCCCCATCCAACGTATGTCTTCCACATTAGGCAAACAGTACCCGTTTGGGCTCTAAGCCCTTTCAAGTTGAACAGGCATGATATCTGGCATGGAAGATTTTTTCTGAGAGACCATCCTCAACTCCAAATCTACCTCTGCAAGCCATAGCACTACAAGTAAAAATTACCGGGTGTCTTACAGAATAGATTTAGAACAAAATAGGTATTTCCATGCTGTTCTTTGCCAATCTACAGAAACTCTTATTAAAACCAATACTACTTAGAACTGTACTGAGTATTGTCATTTGAGTGTTTCCACGCAACTTTCACTGGTTCAGGAAAGAAAGGACCTCAAAATGCAAGCCATGGTGAGGATCTTTCTGCTCTGAACTGTTTAGTTTTCAACCCGCTCTGGCCCAATGACACACCTGAATGAAGAAGAGACTCTAGTATCACGCAGCAGAAGCCTGCTTCTCTGAGGACCTCCTGTATGCTGTAGCTCCGAGGCTAGCATGTCCCTGGCACAGGCCTCTCAGCACAGGTCCTCCCTAACTTTCATGTAAGCAACACCACCTCTTTGGACCACTGTAAGACATCCCTGGCCACGACACAGTGTCAGATTTGCCCCTGTGGTGCTGTGACGCATCGTGGGCATGTGCTGTGGGATGGTACGCCAATCATGACAAAGAGAAGGTAAAGACTGCCAAAGTTATTCAAAAAAACGTATGGTATATATACGATCACACACACACATACTTTTCTTTAGAGCCCTCCCTCACATCTGAGTTCTGTGAATCATGTTTTCTAGCTTTCCTTTACGCAGGCCAGAAACTTGCTTTAAAAAATACAAATAAAACCTCAAATACTTTCATTGTCATGTGACTCCAGCAGATGCATTTTTAAGAAAAAATTCCCAAAACTGCAACACTCACTATAAAATCACGTAATGTTCTGCCGGCATTTCAAGCGTTTCAAAACTCCTAAGAAACTCTGTAAGCAATGGAGAGGGGTAAGGCCTCCTTGGCAGGACAAGGCACATAATGCACAGCAGTTCAGGGGACTCTTGCAAAGAATTCAAGCAGCTCTAACTGCCAGTCACATAGGAGGCAGGGCATAAAGGCCTTCTCTCAAGGGACAAAAGGAAACGCTGATGCCACGCTTGAAAGCAGTACACATCAGATCACTTTGTGGAACTAGGTATTCTGAGCAGAATCACCCATCAAGTTTAAGGACAAATGTAGTTGAGACAGAGAAAGGAGACTTGAAATCTGCTTATTTGTTCCCCCTGCCACCTGAAATCATACCTTCCATCTGCATGCACAAGGTGTTGGGCAACCTAAGCAGTCTCATCGAAACTCTTCACCCAGATCACCTGAGCTTGGAGCTATAGGCAGCCCTTAAGGCAGAGACCCATAAGCCCTTCACTTACTTTTCAAAAGACTAGCATGATGACGAGCGGGGAAATAGTATGAGCCAGTTTGTGCCTATTGAAAACTCCGCGGTAACAGCCGGAGCTCTCTCAGGATGCCCTCCCTCCATTGTGTTTCGGCTGGGATGGAGCAAAGGTCCCTTCTTCCTCTTATTTGACAGGAAATAGGTATCTGCAACCCTTCCTCCCAGCTATTTTCATGACCGCCCCAAGACATTCTTTATTATAGGCACTAACTTAAACTCTGTTGATACTCTTAATTTCTCCTTGCCATAACCACACCAGCTGCTGCAGCACTCAGTCTTCATGGCAGCCAAATGCCATTTCTTTGCCTTACATTTGGGACACTTCCTGTGCCAGCCAGCAGAGCAGGGCATAAACCAGAGTTGCCTGCTCCGTGGGGAAAGGAGTACGTTTAGCAAACCATCTCCAACAACACGATCCTTTGCCTGTTGGTTAAAGAGAGATGCAAAAGACAGATCTGAGAGGGCAGCAAACAGCAGGGGAGGGTGAGAGGGCGTCAGAGGAGGGGGAGAGGGGGAGGAAGGATAGGAAAGCAAGACATACAGGGAGGAAGGCTGGGGCGAAGGATATGCTCCACTATGGCGAATCCTGTCAGGATGCAAATTATTTTCATTCTGCGCAGGAGCATAATAGTGGGCTGCCTGAGCAATCTCAATAGCTGTTTTGAAGCGAAGCAGGCTGGTATGTCTTTAATTTATCATTTCATTATGAAACGGTTTCCCTTCCAAGAAGCCTTCAAGTCAGGAAGCTCTGTCTGCCCACACAGGAAATTCCTTTGCAGCAACTTCCCCAAAAAGGAAATTTCCCTCAGAAGTGAGCCCAGCTCATGCCTTTGAGCAGAGCTGTTTGAAGAGACTCTGGCATGTGAGCCCTGCAGACACCCCTGCCTGCTCACTGCAGCCGGCATGCCAGCACCAGCAGCTCTGCCCTCACACAGGCGTGCAGAGAACCCACCACAACCAGCCTTTCTCCTACTCCCCCTTCCCCAAAGACAGCCAGGAGTGTGCAGAGGAGACGAGTTGCTGAGCTTTCACTAGCAAAAAACCTGCACTCTCCCTGTGCAGGAGAGAGGCACAGGACACACATAAAGAGCTGAGAAAGAGCAGGGGAAGAAGAGGGGGAGAGGTAGAAAAGCTTCCCAAACTAATCCACTACATGGAAATCAGGGGGAAAATTTGCACCATATCTTAGATCTCTTCCAGTGTCACGTCAGAGGCCACACTCTGTCCCTCACACGTACTGTGGGTTTTATTTAACAAACTTTTGCAGTGAAGACTCACACGGAAAGGAGAAGGGAGGGGAGAATGTACATAGGGAAGAGGGGAACCACATTTACAAAAACGCATCTCACATTAATCCTACGTTAAGTATGAGAGAGCCAAGAACATCCAGGCCAGAGTGAGTAACACCACACGGTATTTTACGAAGCACCTTCGGAAAGGGGACGAAGATCAGAAGCCCTACCAGACTTCCAGTTAGCTTCTAATTTGCCATTCCCAATCACACTTGAATAGTAACTTTTAATGACTACGCCCAGAAACCCAGACTGTTGTACGGGGCAGGAGAGGAAGCAGAACTGAAATTTGTGTTACGTGTTGCATGGATGAGATAGGACCACAGAAGGGGCACAGGCCTTACTGGATCTTGAACTGGACGACAGCAGGAAAATGAACATAACACTTCGAGGGCACGTGGGAGGAGAAGTGTAGGAACAGAACTGCATACAGGGGTGATCACAATCCACTGGAGGCCTGTACACTAGGGAGAGAGAATCTCCCCATTTCCCCCTCAGTCTCAACTTCAAAATTTGTTTTCCATACACTCGATGAGGGAGATCTGGCCCTTGGAGCCAAAGCTCCAGCAGGTGGCTGCCTGCCCTCCTCTCCCATTCCCTCCCTTCAACAGATAGCTTTGCACTGTTCTCTCGCCAGCTAATTTACATGATTTTTTTTTCTATTGCTGCCCTTGGCATTACATTCAGTGATTCAGTCAGCTGTTGTGTAAAGAGACTTTTGTCAGAATTGCTTAAAGGCAAATCCCCCCACTTAACTTTTATCATGGCCTCTAGCTGATGAGTTAGTTATCACCTAAAAGAGCCCTCTGGCATAGCGCATGCATGCTGAATATCTATCTGCTTGGATGGCATCCACACTTCTGTCAAATCACTGGAGATGGTTACGAACGAGGTGGGGTAGAACAGAAAAAATGCCATGCTAGAAAAGATCGTCAACCCATCTCGCCGAAAGTCTTCGGCACCGGCTGCATAAGCAAAAACTGTAAGGAATAAGGAAATGTTAAGCGAGCTCTTCTTTAACATACCTTGCTTACCGGAGTCTCTGGTAATCTTTGCTTTAAGGACGTCATGAACTGTGGTTGCATCCAGGCCACTGCTTCCACACTGGCCAAATGGCCTATCCCTCCCCTCCACAGGTTTATCAGGTTCCTTCTAGAGATCTATTTACACTTTAAGCCCTTAAAACATCTTCCTGCAATGTTTTCTTTCATATAGTGATGCATCCTCATTCTTGTTTCTTTTCGACATGTTGCCCAATGATTTATCTTGGATCTTTGGATTTGGTCTTTTGTGATGAGCCATGAATAATCACTCTCTGTTCACCTACTCCATACCAAGTATGATTTCATAGCCACACGATAACATATTCTCCCTGCGAACCCATTAACTTACAAAACTACCTTTCCCTCAGAGTCCACAGAATCCCATCTCCACATGTAGTCTCCTGGGAACAGGAAAACTGGGGAAGTAGTCTGTTTTAGCTAGGTCACCTATCGTACTAAAAATGACTGAGTGGATGAGACCACCACACCCTGAGTAGGACTGAGCTTGAACAAACTCAAGGTGTTAAGAAGCCTCTCTAGAAGTTTACGAGCTTCAACAAAACTGTGTTAGACCTCCAATTTACTAACAATTTTGGTGCAAAATCATGACACCAGTGGAGAGTTGCTAAGCCAATTAGGGACTGATTTTTGACGATTATCTTTGCTTAACTCTGCAGTCAATGGACATTCACAGGTTTTACTGTAAAACCACATGGAAAAGTCACAAACTACTCACATCAATAATTGTTTTCTGGTGAACAACCACAACATCCTTCTGGATGAAATTTCCCTGTACTGTGGTCCCATATGAATGAGTCGCTGTCTCTCAAGAACTGAGAAAATACTATTAAAATAGGAATAATTAACATTCATCTCAATTCTGAGTGACACTGGGATCAGTTAATTTAGTAAATGACCATAACTTCAAGTGGTAGAAGCATGCTGGGCATTTTATTCGTACAGAGAAAGATGATGTCCTTGTTCTTCCAGTTGTCGGAATCTATTAAAGAGTGGCTGTCCTGAGGCTCAAATTATACAAAGCGTATGTGTAATTTAGAGCCGGTTAAGAGACAGGTTTTATACCACTAACTGTATTTTTACAGCCTCTACACTGTTGATGTTATATTGACTTATAAAATTGTACTGTGAAAATGCTTCAGAGTGGGGTCCAGTCATTTCAGAATAAAATTATCAGTGAGAACTACCATTAGACACAACAGGCTACACCACTCTGGTTATTTCAGTTTCCGAAGTGGTGCCAAGACTGTTCGTGGATTAGCCTGCACATTAGTGACCTTCAGGAAGTGGCCCTTGGAGTGCTCGATCAAACGCAGTTGATCAAGCCCCATGTACAATTTTAAGCCAAGTTACAGACTTGAAACCATATTGAATATTGCTGACTGTACACTCAGTCTGGTAAAAGCAGACTGAAAGACCACTTCAAATGCGGGCCTCTAGTCCCAAACACGGGCCAGCTCTCTGGTGCCTGCCTGATGCAGCAGACGTGGGGAGGACAGCATCGCAAGCCTGCTGTGGCTGCGGCCTGAAAGACGCTTTCACCATGTCTTGCATCCTTTTTTCTGATCACAGGCACTAATTTTACAACTCTGCCTAAACAAAATGGTTGTAACACATTGTAAGCATTAACTGGCTTCAAAAGAAAAAGGAAGAGTAACAGTCTATCTGCCTAAAACCTAAATACTTGAGCAAGTCTCCTTTCTGCAGGATCTAAATATATACATGTACATAGAAATAGATGATGTGTGTCAGATTAAAAAGAAAAATATCCAAAACTTTTCGGTTGGTTGTTACCTCTTTTCTGAGTTAAAATGTTTTCTTTTTGTGCATACATGTTCTCACTGTAAATGATGGAGCACCAGAGAGCCCATGCGTGAGAAGAAGTGCTCTCAGGGTTATTCTGGACTAGCTGGATTTTCCCAGAACGCTCACAAGAAAATCGTAATTATGGAGAACTCACCACAGCACTGCATATCCAACCAATTTGAAAGACATCTGGATTTACTTCTGGGTGTTCTGTTGAACTGAATCAGTCGTCAAACTTTCTGAGATTCAGCCATTGCTATTGCACACACTGATAATGGTGTGGCAGGAGGCCAACAGCAAATACTGACTCCTTTAATGGCCCAGCTGCTTCAGGTCTGCCCGTCACGAACACAGCTTGTCTCGCTGCCACTGTTATCTCTGCATGTTCATTCTGCATGATTTTAAAACTGAGAGGGTGTAAAAATTGGAGGAGGACCGTAAGGAGGAGCACTAAGACATGGAGTGCTACCTCTTGTTCCTATTCTGCTGAGCTCCAAGGCTTCAAATCCTGCACCAAACCCTGAACTACTTCTACTGCATGTGACCCACTCACCACTGCCCGACGTTGTGCACTGAACCCCTGAGAACACCACAAAGTGGAAGTAGAGAATGACTCCTGTGATTTGTTTACTATCGCTTTCAACAAATGAAAACCACCAAGCAAGCTGTAGAGCAGTGATGAACCAAGCCCCATGTATTTAATAACAATATTTGTCACCACTGCCTATTAGTATTTTAAGAGCAGTAAAAAAAAAATACCTCTAATAAAAAGATCAAGGTGCCTTAAACAATTACACACCCAGCCACACAGTAATGACTACCCAGAATAATGCACCTAAACGCCCAGAGGTAAAAAGACTACTAAGGAAGTTTCCAAGGAAGCGAGATACAAAGAAGTATGACACAGAAAAGAAAAGGGGGGGAACAAAGATGTATCTGTGTACAGAGGGCTTTTTCTGACAAAATGCCTTCACTGAAGCACAGAGAGGAAGTGAAAGCCAGCAAGGAGGTTAAAAATTGAAGGAGACAGATTGCTTGGAAGAAATCAGAACGGAAGAGAGAATAGGGAGGAGGAACTTACAGACGTACGGGGAGATTTCCCCCACTAGGAAATACACAAGGACACACTCAAGCGGCAGAACTGAAATGAGTAACTGGTTTGTGGACCGGCAGAGACCAGGGCTACTTCCTCCTGCACTACCGAGAAGGAGGAAGTCGAAAGGGAGACATTCACACTGTTGCACAAAACTGAAGAGGCACAGTCGTTCCTTCATTTCTCTTCCCCCTAATGCTGGCCAAATAAGGAGAAGCCCAGTGCAAACATACACATCTACTTGCACACACACTCTGGATAAAACCACGGGAGCTGCTGAAGCCAGTGAAACATCTCCTATTCCTTTCAGCAGGTCCAGAAGGTGACTCTCTCTTCACACTGCAAGCATCTATTACACTGGCTTGGCAAACCATTTCTAGTTCAGCCCCAATGTTTTCACCTAGGACTTGTGCAATTTCACTCTGAGGGTCGATCCCCGGTTATGCTTTCTGAACCCTCCTTTGCCACCACTATTCTTGTTAGAGCCCAGGGTTGCAGAACTGTGAGCTCTGGGGTTTGAATGGAGGAAGGGTTTAAATATCACAGAATCTCTCTGTTGGCTTGAGTTGATGGAAATGTTCTTTAAAGCTCAGCATCAAAGCATTCACTTTATAAGCTGCAAGCCTTGGTTCTTGTGCCAGCAGCAACTTCTCCCCATAATTAATTAATACCATATTAATTGTGCATGTTCCAGGGGCCTGTTGAGGAGGGGTGGCAATGCCTGCACATGCAGATCAACCTTCCTGGTGCAGCCAAGATAGGAGCACAGGAGGGAGAAGGTAAAACCTCTTCAGGTACCTACAAAGAAAAGTGAAGTACAAGTGACGGGCTATGCAACCAATGTCTGAGGAGGGGCACGTGCTAAGCCCTGCCATGGCATTTCTGCAAACAACAAACAATAAGGGCAAGGAGGGATCTTCCACCAGCTGCACCCTTGTGCAATCTGTTTGGCTCTGGGCCAGCTGAGAGCAAAACCACCAGGACAAGAGGAGGGGCCCATAGCAGCTGAGTGCCCTTGAGGGTAGGACTTGGCCACAAGTCATAAGATCCTGTGAAACTGCTGGAAGGAGAAAGGGGGAGAAGGAGGAAAAGGGAGATTATGTGACCTCCTCTCTGCTATGCTGGGCCTCAACTCTCCGCTGATTCCCAGCACTGAGGAAGTTGCACCCTCACGCTTCCAGGGCCTTTGGTCATGGTGCAACTGGCACCATGCATTGCAGGAAGCCCACCATGGGCACCTCGCCAACCCACCAGGAAAACTAGGGAGAGAGGTCACGACAGAAACAAGCGAGAAAAGAAGATGCCCCAGCCACTTACACACCCTGTGAAGAAGTCCATCCCAAGACATGCCTCAGGACTGAGCTGGAGACGCCTGCCCATCAGCGGCCATGCAGGACATACCAGCCTGCAACAGACCCTTCCCTGATGCAGGACAGAAAACAAGGTCTAACTAAGGTCTAAGTGCCGATCAAAGCCATTTATGAAGCAGACTCATCCTCCATAAAACAATCAAGCTAGTGGACACGTATATATTTTCAACTGTAATCCAAATGACAGCTGGCCTGAAATCTGACCTGCAAAGACATTTTCACACTAACTCTTGCACCAAATTTATTCATCTCCATAAATTTGTGTGTAGGTAGATGATTATTTGTTTTTCTGAAGGTACTATGCATTTGGCATTCTTAAAAGAAAAGCAGGACTGGCAATGGCAGATTTTAGCAAGTGTCCAAATTGAAAGCCATCAAATTAAAAATACATGAAACAACCATAAAGAGGGGAGAAACTACACAGAAATTTAGGTGGTTCATAAAGTAACTGCACAAAATTGTCCCTAAAAGTTACTTTAAGAAACAAGGGAATTTATGTGCTGTAGCAAATTCATAGACATTCATTGCTGCATCGCAGTAAATGTGAAAAAATGCAGTTGATGATCATGCTGTTTATTCTGAGATGACAAAGCACCTTAAACTACATAAAGAAAAGCTGTAAAATACAGGCATGTAGCAAAAGCATTATGAATTCTCCTTAAAGCAGGTAATACTTTTGCTTTATGAGGAAGGCAAAATACAATTTATGCTTAGCATATAAAAAGGAAGTTTTTTCTTTTACAGTGTTGTGAGAAGGATGAGCAGAAATAAACAGACACCTAAACTTTATGTAATTAAACATACAGATGCAGAATAAAATCTTAATTTATAGATCTGGAGAACCAATGAGTGCCAAATTTAAGACTCTTATCTTACACTGTCCCTTTATTTCAACAGTTTGAAAGAAAGGCTAAACAAATATCCCTACATTTTTAAAAAATAAAAAGGTAGCTATTTATAGCTGCATTTATTGAAACTGTTTCCTTATCAGGAAGTATGTAGCTGGGAATTACTGTCCGTCTACATCGGAAATTCTTTCAGGGATACAAAAACCCAAAAAGGAAATTTCCCTTCAAAAATATTCTGTGGTTTTTTGCTGCTGGTGGGTTTAAAATAAAATGTCAGAGCTCTGACTAGATCACAGCCCCTTCAGGAGGTTTGTTCTACAAACAAGAATCTTTTAAGACACCTGAGGGAAACTTAAGAAAATGCTTCTAGAGAACTGAAAGAGGAAGAACGCTGAGAACATATTAAGAAGTTAACAAAATAAACCTTTTTTTGCAGGATGCTGAGATAGTGTAATTTCATTACCAGCATTATAATATTTTCCTCTGAAACGAGTGTGTTCCTAGAGTTTATCCTTACCAGAAAGCATTCGCAAAATTTATCACTCTGGCAACCAGCTGACTCCCAACGGTGCTGACTACCACTGGTTTGCTCAGACCACATCTTCATCGTGGCCAGTGTAGCTGTCAGACCCTTCCAGCTGAACTCCTGTCACACAGTTCACTGCTTCCTCCTCCACCCCAAGGCATGGTGCATAGTTCAAAAGCCAGTGAAACTACCACTCTGTCTTTGAGAAGGGAGCATGTCATGCCAAAAACCTGTAGTGGGGTACCACCCCCCTCTCCATGTCACAGCACCAGGGCAGGGCAAAGCCCACACAGGACACGGACAGAATATTGCTTGCCCACAGGAGAGGTCCTGCTTTTTTGCAGCACATGGGATCCAGTGCTACAAGTAACTCTGGGACTTGGAGAGTCAATCTCCAGCTACAAGGATCTACTTGGTGGACTCTCAAATAGGAAGGCTTGCACTGTCTCCAAATCAACCCCCGTAACTGAGAATTTCGCCAGAGAGTCCCTCATCCTACCTCTTCACTGATTGCAGAATAGCTCATACTACGCCTGTGGACTCTAAAGGCAGGAAGGATATGTTGGTTAATCACTAAAGACGTTAATTTCATTTAACTTGTCACAGTGTAATTTAATGTTTTCCCTTTCTGGTCTGTATAATTGCCATAGAGCTACTTGACCCTGCTGCCAGTGCAGAATGGACACTTTTTTTTCAGTGGGATACAAAAGTACATGGAGATCAAGACCAGACAGGCAAATGCAGTAAATAAAGCAGAGCGCTTAGGGCTGTTCCCAGGGCACGATTTTTATGCATAAAAATCATAAGCAAAGATTTGGAACTCAGCAAGTATCCCAATGCTTTGACTTTAGAAAACAAATCAGTGGTGACTGTTTATTAACTCACACCACCAACCATAAGCCTATTAAACATATAACTCACAACTTCTTGAACAAAGATCACTGCTACATTAATAGCAGCATGCTGGTCCTGCACGAAAGCCTACATGAGCAGTGAGCACATTCAAACGTACCCACCCACAGAGGACAGACAGCGCACAAGTGTCCACAACAGTGCAATGCCTGATGCACAAGTGATTGTCCCTCCCAAGTACCTTTGGAAAATGATCTCGAAAAGAGGGTCTTGGCGGAGGTCCTGGACTTAAGACGCCAAATCTGGATGGAATCATTTTACCAAAAGTTTCTTCAATGAACTTATAAATCATTTAGTTCTTCTGTTCCAGGACTAAAACGGGGAGTTGTAAAATGGACATAAAATCCTATTTAACGGAGATTTTGTCAGGCTGTGTTTGTTAAGCGTGAGAAGGACTGCCAGCACAGGAGAGAGAAGCCATACGGGTACAGAAGAAAATGCAGCCTCCCATAAAGGGCATTAAATAATTGTTTTCTCTCTGTGTGTGTACAGACACGTGACCTATTCGGTTAATCCCTGGTACCTTGAAGCTGCAGCAGGCTTCTCACACACGGTGTGCCCCTCCCAACGCTGGACAGTGGCACTCACTGCCAACGCTCAGAGGCTCAGCTCTGCTTTTTATTAGGGGAGTGGACATCGCATGCATGCTATGTTGTTTCCGCGTGGTTTTCTACCACACTTGTGTTCTGCTGCAAGGCACTCACCACACAATGGTTTGTTACTGTGGAGTTGTTAGTCATGGCTTACACGCAGTTTCTCTTCTGTTTTTTCTTTAATTGCAGGGCTATTTATGAATGCTGGGTTCTTTATATTAATCTTATTTCTTTTAAAAAGAAAGAAAGAACATAGAAGCATTTATAACATAACACAAATGAAAAATAAAAGACACATTTGGGATGGAAAGAGAAAAGCAACCTAATTTTAGGTTCACTGATCTTGACAGTGTCCCTTTAAGACAAAGCTAAAAAAGCTTCAACACAGCAATACCATAAATGTCCTGCTGCTTTTGCTTCTTATTCTTCCCCACACTTTCCAGGGGAATTCCACAAGGGATCGGCTTGAATCCCAGATTAAAGCAACATGGCTCCCTTTCCTCTCTGAATAGAGGTGAGTCTGTGTTTTGAAGATTTAAAAGCCTGAAATGAAGCGTTCCAGGAGGGTAAAAGCTTGCTTAGTACCACTGAGACTCCCACACTGCCAGCTCTCCACATCCCGAAGCACAGGTCTCTCACTCTCCCACCTCAGGACTGCTTTGCAAGTCCCCACCAGGGCAGGAAGCATCTCATCCTTCCACACACTTCTGCTGGAGAGTGTCAGTGCAGGAAACTGCTCTGTTAACTCTGTCTCGGTAACAACCAGGTACATTAACCTGTAACCTGTCCCTCCCACACCCTCACCCCCCTGAAAAAAAAAAAAAAAAGGAACTTGACTATAATATACTCTCTCAAGCAGCAGAAACTATTAGAACATATTTTTTCACTCTTAACCCGGACATTACCCTGTACCCTGTCCCCCCCACCCCCCCCCCCCCCTGAAAAAAAAAAAAAAAAAAAGGCACTTGACTATAATATACTCTCTCAAGCAGCAGAAACTATTAGAACATATTTTTTCACTCTTAACCCGGATGCCTCTGCCACAGTCACTAGGCAGCAGAAAGGAGACAACAGATTTAGGGTTCACCTTGCCAACATCGACTCTGACAACTGAGGTGGCCCTTAGTCACTGCCATGCAAACCCAGCATCAAAGGGGTCAGTTTCCCACAGGTTGGGAACAAAGACCATGCCAGAAAAAAGTAAAGCAGGATTTTCCTGATCCAAAGGCCACAGCTTTCGCAGCTGCATCAGTAATGAAGTTTCACTCTTCCAAGTCCAACATGTTTCAGATAGAGCTCTTTCAAGTAAAATAGTAAAATCTATAATGTGCTCAGCCATGGTGCAAGAGTGAATCTGAGACTGGGCTTCCCATCCATCCAGACTGCTTGTCTGTATGATTGCTTTGAGGCTGGCCTGAAATTCACTCTAAGAAACATCCAGGAGGCAGGCTGGAGTTAAATCCAGATGAGCACCTGAGGCTGCCTGTGGAAGAGGCAGGTAGGCAAGAGGCAGGCAGAATCAATGCCTCCCTAGCTCGTGATTTTCATCTTGTTTGCTAACACCTGGATGTAACAACCATGAAGGAGCCTGACCCATTCAGTTCCCAGGGAGGACCAAAGCAGTAGTCACTGAGGCTGACAGGATGGCTGGCTGGGGCTTCCACAGTC
>NW_010423012.1:17027-23043 GCF_000710305.1 Buceros rhinoceros silvestris
TAGATGATTACGAGTTACGAACCGAATGACCAGGAGGCAGTGCTGAAGCAGATGGGCCCTGCCCTGCATAGCTCACAATACGTATGTGCAAGAAAAGCCCGTGGTGGAAGACAAAGATGCAACATCAAGAAGATTAAATACTGCAAATAGTCCAGTGGTAGGAAGAAGGGCCACTGTGCTGGCTTGGGTTTTTTGGTGGATAGATGATTACGAGTTACGAACCGAATGACCAGGAGGCAGTGCTGAAGCAGATGGGCCCTGCCCTGCATAGCTCACAATACGTATGTGCAAGAAAAGCCCGTGGTGGAAGACAAAGATGCAACATCAAGAAGATTAAATACTGCAAATAGTCCAGTGGTAGGAAGAAGGGCCACTGTGCTGGCTTGGGTTTTTTGGTGGATTTTTTTTGTTTGTTTGGTTGTTTTGGCTTTTTTTGTAGTGGACTAGAATTGGTTACGAAAGGACTAGCTATCCAGAGAGAGAATGAAGTATAAGGTGAAAAGCAGATTAGGGGGAAAGGCAAGTAAGAGGGAGGAATGAGGTTTAAGTGGCCACAATGTCAGAGAATAGCAAAGGGGACTGGAAGAAGCCAGTCCAGATCCCACTAAAATCAGTGGGAATTTAAGCAGCCATTTCAGTGGGACCAGGAGTAGTCTCACAGTCCTTAATTTGACATTCTGGCCACCTCTCACAGTCCCTTTGTCTTATGCAGCTTTTATTTTATTTTCCCTGTGTGTGCGTCAGTCAGTTTTGTTCCACAAAGATCCTTCCAAAACAAATATTTTTATTGCTTGCTGCTCTAAATGTGGCTTAGGGTGAAGGGCTTTTTTTCCCTTGTCTCACTACATACTCTCAGTTCAATGCATTGAATATTCTAGTAACTAAGTAACAATATGCTTAATGCTTCGAAGTGGCTTTCCAGCTGCTAGCCAAAATTGTAGAATAATTAACAGGTGCCAAAGGATTAATAAAAGGAGCAGCATAATTAATAGACACTGTACAGAAAAAAAAACGAATCCTTGGCAACCCTGACAGTGTTGTTGTTTCCTCTTCCTTCTCCTAATTGTTTCCTGAATTCCTTTAAAAAAAGAAAGAAAGAAAGAAAGAAAAGTGGTGCCCTTAAAACACAGATGATGCATACAAGCAACAATGTGTGATTAGGGAAAAAACTTTGTAATAAACTACCTTCAGGTCTGATAAATACCTTAGTTTTAAACAACATGCCCAACTGAGAGCCCAACAGCTCTGCCTGCTCTACTACTCATGTCCACACTTGGGGGTTATACAGAGCGCTTTTTTGCAGAATGTGGTACAGCCGGGGTCACAAAAATGTCAAACCAAGACCGAGTCACCAGACTGTTCCCCACCAAATGAGAGTATCAAATACCAGTATAAATAGTCATGCAGAAAGATTCCTATGAAACACTCACTAAAAACTTAAGAGGCTTTAATATAATCATTGCAGAAAACTAAACAAATTTCCCCTCTGTCCTCCTTAATGAGGGCAGTAGTACAGACAGTAATTACAAGAGACAGAGAGATACTGAAATAAAAAGTGATCTCACTAACTGTATGTGACCAAGTCTAGATGCTCTGAAGTTCTTCAAAATTACCTGTAGCCTGCAACATATTGGCCAGTGAAAAACCAAAGACCAAAACACCCAAGCCTACTTCTGAAACAAAAGTATTCAAACGATTTCAGAACTAAGTCTTTAGCTATTTCAGCACCACCACAAGTGAGTGCAGTCAAGGCGACAACACCACTGAAGTCCCAGTATTAAAGTTCTCCCCTGTGAGGTGATCTTAAAGGTCTCTTCCAACCAGATGATTCTGTGATGCGTGTTCCCTGACATCTAGAGTGTGTCATTTTACTCTGAACATCAGTGCAGGCTGTTTGGGGTTCAGAAAAATTAGTTGCTCCCAAGAATAATTGCTTTGTGTGTACAGAAAAGTACAGGAAAGCATGTGCAGTGTGCCTTGCTACGACAATGGGCTCCAGGCGCATGAAGGACGCCAACACTAAAGAGAATAATTAGTTCAGAGGAAGAAATGAATTCTTGTTCATGCTTGGATCAATAGAAAACTCCGAAATCTTTGCCCATGAGGTCCATCTCCCTAAGCAAAAACACGTAGGTTCCCAAGGGAAGATGCCCACAGAGATAAAAATCAGACTGAAAAAACTGACAGAAACGAGCAAGGGGGAATCCTGCTGCACAGGCTCAGAGCACGTAACAAGTCCAGCAAGTCCTTTTTCAGCACTGGTGTTTCTGTGTCTCTTGCTGGAGAAGTTTTATGTTGTAGGAGACAAAGAAACCGTTAAGCCTTTAGCACATATTTACAGTTGCTGTTGCAGGAGTCAAACCACCTTATTTTCATCTTGCATATTACAAAAAAGGAAAAAGCTATTTTCTCTCTGATTCAGAGCATATTAATAGACACAAGGAAGGGTTCTCATATCCACCTTTTAAAGCATGTATCCCCTATCCAGTTCTAAGAACAAGGTATTTGCCATAGCACAAAATGAGTAACTAATGACATTGTACTAGACAACAGAAAAAGATTTGTTTTCTTTTAAAACAAACAAACAAACGCCCCAAAACAAATCACCACCAAAAAAAAAATCTAACTTTCTATCTGTGGTAATATGGAGTAAGCTTCCTCAGAGATAAGGGGTATGCAAATAGTTTCAGAGGACTTCCACCTATCTCAGCATTCTTCATTATCATAGTATCTGGGCAGCCACTGTACTAATTTTCAAAACTTTTAACAGTCTCTGCGCTCATGTTTTTTTCATTTTACAGTGGAGACACTAACACGAGGTGTTCGAGGTCACAGACAGCACCAAGGGAAGAGCCTTGTGTGAGAGCTGAACTTGCTTCTCTTGAATCCTTGGTTTTCAAGGAATCTTCATTTCCCAAACACTCCTTCCACCTGACATTAGTGTAGTCTAGAGGAGAGCAGATACGCTGCAAAGCTACCGCAGCATACACGCCAGGGACAAAGAACAAACGGGACATCACTGTACTTTCCGACTACATACCTAAAATAGAGGAAAGCATGTTCTCCAGCTCCCTGCTGGTAGTTTGTTTACAATGCCTCCAATACCTAGTTACTAGCTAAGGACTGGATGTCAGGTAAACAGGTGTGTTTAAAAGAATGGGTCAAAAGTCCCTTACAGAGAAGTACGGCATCAGAGAAAGGGGTGTATTACCACAAAATGACTCTCAGTCTCCCAGAACTTTAAGGTTAAGACTGAATACGTTGTACTCCTATACTATAGGAATAAGGCAGGCTGGGAAGAAAGCAGCTAATTAAAACAAGAAAGACGATGTGAGAAGGGGAAAGTGCCTTCACATCACCCCCAGGAAAAGGGTTTTCTCTGTATTTCTAGCTGTGTTGACAGAAGAGAAGGAATCCTCCTCTGCCTGTAGCAAAGAGGGATCTGCACTCCACTCTTCGAAATCTGCACTTTTCCCTTTTCCAGTCTCTGGATCAGCTCAGCATAGCTGAGACCCATTTGCTCACCAAACAGTGAGAAATAATTTATTGCACCAAAGGAAATTGCTTTACTAATTGTCATGATACTATTGACTGTTGGCGCCTTCAGAGTGCTCTTAAACATTAGAAACAGTGAAATTTCTAATAGGAAGACAAATACTGTCTGAATCCACAGGGTGTACTTTATGTTCCACCTGAAATGGTTGCCTCTAGTTCTACCTTCACTTGGGCCAACTGCTCTTTTCAGCTGCACCTACAGCATAGCTATTGAAGTTGCAAGCTGTGTTAGGACTAAACGCCGTCTCTATTTCAGTAAATAACATCAGAATGTCATGGAAACAGAGAAGGAATGAAGGTCTGACAATCTATCAGCTCTGTGTATGACTGGAGAAACTTATCATATCTCCCTGTTGTACTGGAATGAGTGAGATTTGAAAGAAGTTCTTATGCTTCACCTAATCAACAAAATCAGTAAGACTGGAACCAAACAAAATTTCCGACCTAGAAAAAACCTTCAGTATCTGCAGATCTAAACCAAATCTTCACACACAGTATCACAGCCTGAACTAGAAATTAGCTGCTTTGCCTGACTTCTAAGGTAGTTTGAATTTAGGACCAAAGCTGTCTTTCAGATGCATCTCTTAAAATAAAAAATTAAAAATGAGAGGGGTCCATGCAGGAATAGCATACTCCCACATCAATACCTCTTAACCAAGATCCAAAAGGCTCTTATTTATTTCTATACCTGGTATTAGGAGGACTACTTCCAGAATACAATCTTCAGTTCTGTTGGCCTCACTTCAAGAAGGATGACTTCTTGAGAGATGGTACAAACAGAATTTGAAATCTGGAAACTTTACAGCCTTAAGAACCTCTCTTCCTATCGAGTTTAGACAAGAAAAGGTTAAGAAGTGACTTTATCTAAAAGCACCTATATCAGGAGTAGTCTTTTGACAATATTTAGCAGGAAAGGAGATAATGAGATCTAATAGTTGAAAACTGAAGCTTGACTAATTCAAACTATAAATAGGGCACTTAAAAAAAAAGCAAATAAGGAGGATAATTAAGCACTGAAAGAACATCTAGAGACCTTATATGCTTCCCATCACTGAAGTGTTTACATGAAGAGCAGAAATCTCTCTGCATAACATGCTGTAGCTCAAACAGTTACTGGACCTAAACACAGGAGTTACTGACTGAAGCTCTGTAACTCAAGCTACACTAGAGAGCGTTTTAGGAATTCATAACATTCCCTTCTGGCCTAGCTATTAATCTATATACTTCCAACGCCGGTACTAACCATGTTTGGGTCAGTTGGTTGGTGACAGTGTTTGGGTCACTATTCATTGCATACCGAGCTACAAAACACTATCCTGCCAAGGACACGACTCACAAGGCTACGTAAATGTGTTCCATGTTGTTCATGACCTGAAACATTAACTTTGTGGATGACTACTCCACAGATATTTAATGATTAATCATCTGCGGTTTTAGACTACAAGTCAGACTGGTGTGGAAATACTAATGAGAAAGAAGCCTCCTTGCAAGTTTAGAAATGTGCCAATCAGAAGAAAGGAAAAAAACAAAGTAAAAATTAAGGTGAAAGGTGGATGATACCAAAAAATACTAGATAAAGAGTTTTCACTAGGACAAAGCCTTACAAGCTTCACACTATGGAGCACGCTGGCTAGCTGATGGGAAGGAAGCAGGTAGAAAATGCAGTGCCTCACCCTTTCAGTATCAAGGGTCTCTGTGCTGCTGCCTTGTGCTTCTGCCAGATGCAGAGGGGAGGGCAATATGTAATTGGAAAGCAAGCCATGATCCTAGCTGTAGAGAGGACAGACAGCAGCTCCCACAGCATAAGTAAATAATACCAACTAATGCAATGAGGGGGAAAAAAATCTCAAGGATTAAAAGCAGCAGCGGGAAAAAGAACTGCTGGAGAAAAACTGCCTTTGTGTTGGGGTTTTGTATCTAAGTTTTGGGCAAAGCGTAAGAGATGCTCTGCAAGAGTGGTAGCAAGTCCTCTCTGGGCTGGGGAAACAGGCCAGCAGCCACCCACATGGGCAAGCAGGGACTGAGAGCTTGTGGAAATTTGGGCAACGACATGACATGGTCAGAGTGGTAGCAAGTCCTCTCTGGGCTGGGGAAACAGGCCAGCAGCCACCCACATGGGCAAGCAGGGACTGAGAGCTTGTGGAAATTTGGGCAAGGACATGACATGGTCAGAAATGCTGCAGCACAAGCTCCCATTCCCGTCAGAAAGCACAGAAAGGTACGACCTGGGCTACACTGCAGCACGGGCAGAAGAGCGCACGAAGCAACAGCAGGCAAGAACAGGACCAGGCAGAATGCGGCACGGGTAACGAGTGACCTTGGGGCAGAGCAACTCAATGGCTGGCAAGGGAGTGAGCACGGCATTACAGAAGTGCTGGGAGCACAGTTTGCATCCAGAAAAGAAGCGTGCCTGGAAGACAGCTGAGGACAGGAGTGAGAACGTCTTGTGATAAACATGGAC
>NW_010423012.1:23176-23802 GCF_000710305.1 Buceros rhinoceros silvestris
ATCCCAAACCCATTTGTCAGATGGCAACGCACAAAGTTGCATTGCTTGGCTCAAGCACCCCAGGAATGTAACACCTGACAAAAGTTTACTTAAAACCTTTCGATTTACATCAGAACTGCTTCCTCTTCAAAAAGGAAAATTCCACTCTTCCTTGTCACCATCCTGTCTTACTAATTCCCTCTCACTAGCCAACAGCCCTTGGCCTTTCCTATTCCTCTAACATTAAATCACCTCGGCAAGGAAGCGCCCGGCTCTCGCCTTGCCCCCAGCTCCAGTTTTCATCCCAGTGTCAGCGAGATGCCCTTCCTCCTTTGCAGCATCCCTCTGTGCACAGCCAAGATTCTTCCTCCTTTCCCACTGCCTCTGTCAGCACACATGCCCTATAGGAGAGACCCTGGGCACCAGGAGTACTTGATACTGGGACCTGCAACAACCTGAAAAATATCCACAGCACAAATGCACTCCACTTGCCAGTTTAGGGAACTCTGACCTTGTGTCGGAGCACATCACTGAGCAATTCCTATAACGTGGAAGGAAACATAGCACTTCCCGTCAAAATAAAACCTCCATGAAATGAGCCAAATCCTTGAGGGGGGGGGGGAGGGCAGGCGAGGGGGGGGGGGGGG
>NW_010423012.1:23874-36306 GCF_000710305.1 Buceros rhinoceros silvestris
GGCAACTGGTTGGGGGGGGGGGGGGGGAGTGCAGGCGATGGTGGAGGGGGAGGATATAATGTACTGTATTTACAAGTAATTTCCTTTGGTTGAAAAGAATATTTAGAAAAATCAAACCAGCTAGAGCTTTGGGGAAAAAAAAACAACAAAGTCTAAAGTCAGAGGGCCTTTCTTCTCTCTTCCATAAAAATAGAAAAACCTCCTCACCCTGCCCCGCACCCTCCTCAACCCGAGAACATAAGAAGTGTCCGTGCTGACACTCACGCAGGTGTGCCGGCTGTCTGATCGTATCTTCCTCCATCCTGATCGACTGAGGCACTGGGACATGTAGTGGCGATGAGGAAGTGTAATTTGGTACTGGGCTCACTGGAGGTGTGTACGAAATTCTTTCCTGCTGTTAAAAAGAAAGCAGAGGGGGGAGAGAGAAAGAGAGAGGACAATGTGAACTTTGGAACAGAGGTGTGAAACCAAGGCAGGGGAGGGGGAAGTGGGTGGAAGGAAGGAAGTGTGCGTGCACGGTGGGGGCGAGCAGCTCTAGTGATGCACCCAGCTGCCCAGGGAGCCATGGAGCACAGCACACTTGCGGGCAAGAGCTGCGCAGGCAGCATGCTGCCTGGTGCTGCAGCCAGGGGCCCAACAGCTTTTAGGGCAACGCGTTTAATTTTCAAAAGGTCCACAAAGTTCCCAAGGGTCTGCCGAGGGAGGAAAGGGAAGTGACACACAAGTGGGGAGACTGAGGGTTTTACGTCGGTGAAAATCTGACAGCAACTCCATGATACGTGCATGAGTACTGTTACAGAAAGTGCCAAACCCACTTAATCTTATGCTAACAAATCACTCATGATCTGAGCACATTTATTAAGTATTTAACACTTTACTCCTTCATAGCATTTTAAAGACATGAAGCAACTAGTTGTGTCTTTGCTGCAGAAAACCATACACTATCACTAAAAAAAAAATCCCTATTTACCATCGAGTATTATTGCACATTTTTTTCTTGACTAAACTAGTTACTAGCACTTTCTATGAAGTAGTTTAACTTGCAACCAAATAAGAAAGTCAGCATACAGAACGCAGCTATACAAGGACAGTCAAACAGAGTTAAAGGACAATTTGTGAATGCTGCATTAGTTTCACAGTTGTCACTGTTAGGTTTTTATTTCGGAAAATGTCTGCCAAGAAATCTAAGACTGAAATTTCATCTGATCTGATGGGAAAACTCTTCCATATTTTAAGCCTGTACTGTAATCACAGCACATATTATACCCTTTGTAAATAAACACAGCCACGATTTCACAGGAGCATAAAAAAAATCATTATCATATACTTCCTGGAAGGCCACGCATGTTATTCCCCAGAACAGTACTGCTGACATTTAATGATGGCAGTGCAGACAGTGTGGATTTACATCCACACACATGCAGAAGAAGCAGCAGCTACCTTCATTTCTGAGCATTTGAAGGAGAGTATGTGTGCAGCTCCCCACCCTGTCCCCGATCTCTGGCAAACAGGAAAGACACATTTGGTGCTGGAGCAAGCGAAGGTGAGTGCTCCATTACAAACCACAACATTATCACCGCCGTGCAGCAGGGAGTTACACTGAGGCTGACAGAGGCACCTGCAGAACGTAACGTTAGCACCCTCACTGCCAAAGGGAAGGAGAGGTTTGTACAACATGAGTAAATAACAACTAAATGTACCAAAGCGGAAACTCCTCAGGCAGACTAGTTGACATGTTCAAAAAGAAATGGAGCATGTAGAAATTCTTGTATCTCTCAGCCACCACGTCCAAGCAAGCCCAGGTCATTCTGGTGCAAGATGCTGCTATCAGCTTGCTGCTCAGGAGCTCATGCAGAACCAGAAGTTCCACCCCAACATCTGGAGTCCCACCCCTATACTATAGCCAGCACTGCTGACAGTCACGGCAGAGAAGACTGTCAGCATGTGACGAATAAACTAGTCTAACTGTTCTGGCTTTAGATGGAGTGGGAGGACAGGCCTCGTTCGCTCCACCACCAGTGTGTTATTTCTGCAGTTACAGCCTCCATGGCTTCCAGCTCAGTACTTTTTAACCAGAAATTGTTCAACCTTACGTTCCAGTCTCCCACAAAGCTATCTACCATCTTACTGTGTCCACTCAGTTTCTTGCTACTCCTCACCATCCAGGCAACAGCAATCCATTAGCTCTTATGAACTTCATTTTTCTTAGGTAACAAACAGAGGTGTTCATTGACAGACACACCTGTGGAGCTACAAAACACTATTCTGCTTTCAACTGTGCAACTGCTTCCCCGACCTGAAACGGCGGACTCCCCGTTTCACGCTCCCACAAGGGGCAGCGTTCTGTGCCTCTTCTGCAGTCTTTCTGACCATCTGCACCTTTTCACCACTGGTGCATATACCAGCAATTCGCAACCAGATCAGCCACTTTCTGGCATTTCCTGATGCAATCCACAGCTCAGATAATCGAACCACACTGCAGCCGCCTGGTTTTTTTTTTACTGAATGATATACTTATAAAAAGAGGAATGGTTATGAAATGTAGCCTCACAGAGGCCTGCCTCTGCAAACGGGCACTAGAGGATGGATGGGAGACCTGAAGTCCTTTTCCTCCCTTCCAAAGAATGCAGGATGCACTCCCACCTCAGTTCTCATTTCACACTCACAGAAATACCGACATTTCACTTCCAGTACCTGCTGCCTTTCTCTCTGCACTGATCAACCTACCTATGGTAGGCCTATGGTAACCTACCAAACCAGTTGCACTGTTTTACCCTTACAAATGAATACATTTGATTCATTATTTCCTGGTATTCATAAAAACAGGATAGTAAAAGCCATGAAGAAATTGTGAAAATGCAGTTATTTTTTCCCCACGCGCCTTGGATGTCCACAGCAACGTGTGCATTAGTAATGTTTCCAGAACACCTTTTACAAGGCACAAAGGGGAGCTAGCTATGCGACTCTTATTAGTGCCTTTGAAATGCCCTCTCTTACTAATCCTGCATTTTTTCAAGCACCTTTAACCCAAATATCAAAGCAATTTACAGACATTAGGCAAGTCTTTTTCTTTTTATCGGATACACAGACAACCTGAGTTTCAGAAAGAGCAAAGCTCAAAGGAGCTAAGTGATTTCAGAATGAAGCTGTCTTGAAAAAGGACAGCATGTGCCTCTCAAGGGTGATACATTTAACAAGTGCATCCTGAAAGAGTAGCCCTTGTAACTGTCCTGGCCAGATTTCCAAAAGGTGTGGAACAGTAATGTCATGGGGAGGTCACGGCACCGGGCTTGTGGAAAAAAAGAGCTTCATCCCTGTTTGCAGCCTGAGTCAGTAACGTGGCTGGATGCAGAATTGCAAACATCAGTCCAGTTCTGCAGCCTACTGTAGCTCTGCGCTTTAGCCATGCACAACTCCCAGCCTACACAGACACACGAATGCACAAGGTCACATTTGGTCCTCCAGGCTTTTTAAGGCTCTTTAGAGTCATGCTTCCAGCGGTACCTGTTGTGCTCACACCACTGAGAACTTCATAACTCCAGAAGTGCCTAGGGCTTCTCTCTGTCGGATTCATTAAACAAAAAAAAAAAAAAAAAAAAAAAAAAAAAAAAAAAAAAAAAAAAAAACCACACCCCATGACTGGTATCTTGTGCTTCTAAGGTTATTGAACCAGATACTCCAATACTAGGAATTTTTCTGAAGAATTTCCCAACCAGTTCCCTTTTCATTAAGGCCAAGAATAAACACTTCAATGGTAGTGTTGTTCAAGCAACAGCTTGGGAGGAAGGATAGGTAGTGCTAGCAGCAGAACCAGCATGAACCTTGCTTCTACCTGAGCAAACAGCCTTGCTGCAGCTTAGTCTACTAGAGGAGTCTAAATCAATATACATTTGATGTGGTCCTTTGAGATTATTAGTGATGAGTGCTAGGAAAGAGCTTGGCATTACCACACTCCAGATTTGCCACCTGCCAGGGTACTCTATAAACATTTAAACCCACAAATGACCTAATGCTCAGCCCCAAACAACTGCCATCTACAAGCAACTTCAAGCTCCCTAGTATTTTGCCAGGAGCCATAATGAGGTGGATGAAACAGTTGGTACATTGCTTGCTGTCATCATTTTTTAAAGGCTTCTTTTCAGCGCACAGTGAGTCAAGAGTTTCACACTGAAATTTCACCTCGGCTATAATAATTGAAGAGCTGCACTAAGTCAACCTTTATGGAAATCCTCCTTGGGGGTTTTCTTTAGTGGCTGGTGCTCCAACAGTGCCTCCTAGAAAACCAACCAGGTCTGCTGAAAGTCAGTTGGCCATGGTTTCACAGGCCCAGTCTAGCAGAGACAGACTGAAACACATGGATAGGAATCAAAACGAGCTATGGTTTCATTCTCTTTCTAATGGAGAAGTACAGAATACTTAATACTTAGGTGCTGAGAAAGAATTAGATCAAATCATCCTGTCTAAAAAAGAAGGTAACTCAAAAGCTGTATTGATCGTGGCTATCTAGTAGGAGCATGCATAACAGCCAACAAGATTTCCAAAGCCATCAAAGCACACACTGATTTCAGTTTGAAGAACTGGGGTAGATCCTTTACAGACAAAATCTCCCCAAATAGTTAGAAAATTCTGTCAGGAACACAAATAATTCATATCGCTAAAATAATAACAATAATTTTTTAAAATTCAAAATTGCAAAATTAAATTTGTAGTCACCTTCTTGAAAAAGTCTAACGGTTGAGGATGATTGAGGCTGCAATAGCTTCATGCTTTAGCTAAAATTACACCCTTATAAACTCCAAAGTGTCAACCTTCATTGCGAATGTTCTCCAGCTTGCAGTCTAATAGCCTTTTAGTCCCTTGACTAACTTCACTCAGATGGCAGGCACAAAGGACATAGGTTTTTGCAATAATGAAAATAAAATTTGTAAGAAAGCACGCTAAGCAAGTCCTCTCGTTGTCCCTGTGACATGACTGCTTCAGTAGCTGGATAGATGGTATACTAAAACAACTTTTTTTAATTAATAAGGCAAAGAAGCACATCACAGTAATGCAGCAGTTTTCAGGAAACCAAAAGAGCCAAAGTGGCCGGCAAATACCCCGTCGGGGATACCAAAGGCAGCTGACTCATCACCCTGTAAAAACTGACTCCTCTACTGCATGGAGTGATACTACAGAGGGCGAAATTCACCAAGAACGAAAGCTGACAGGCCTTTGTCCCCCAGGCTGCTGGGGTATGTGTGCCACTAGTGCCTGACGCTTGTTGCATTTGCTGTTTATCCTCACTTTTCCAAAGAGCCCAGACTCACCCTGCACCCCAGAGAAGCAGGCATAATCACAAGGTGGAGACAGAGCGATCTGTGCTGTGGTAACCATTGGGAAGCCAGCAGTTAGAAGTAAGAGAGAGGAAAGTTAACTGTTGTGTCCTCACAGGCTGTCCTTGCTTGCTCACTGCAGAGTGGTAACAGGACACTGCTTTAAAGGAAACTTCTAGCTCCGTCGGTATCATCCCACCACCTTGCTCCAACTCCTTGCCTGTGGGATATGCACTCAAAGAGGGCAGCCCTAGCAGGCGTCCAGATGTTCCAGTGCCCTCTTAGATTTCTGTGGAAGCCCTAGGCTAAAAACCCAAGTAATGTGCTCTTGGCTTGTGTAAATCCAGGTTTGGAACATATGGTTGTAGCTCTCAGGACTGTGAAGCTGGTGTTCTGGATACACCACCATATACCTCTACCAGAGCTCCTAATTCTTTCCACAAGCACATGGAGGCAAGTAAAGTGAAAAAAACAATCCAAGGGACCAGGAGCCTGGAAGGGTCTGGGTTTGCTACTGTGGATCGTCCTAGAAGGAAGTGCCTTGGGTACAGTAGAGGGGAAAAATGGCCCTAAAGGGTTATTGGTGGGAAACGGTGCATGCAGGAAAGATTCAGGCGGCCATGCACATTTGGGCACTCAGCAGGGCAATGCCAGCAGTCCAGCTGCAGAGTAGCACAGAGGAGGACTGCAAGAGATTCAAGTAAGTTAATCATCAGGGAAGCAAGTGAGGGCAAGAGTAAAGGGAAAGACGACACATGCAGTGTTCACCAGTGGTTTGTATGCAATGCTATAGCTGGACACGAAAGCCCAAGACCACTATGAGATGAGTTACAGGGTCTAACACAGGGAGAAGGGGGAAATCAGACCCCCTAAGAGACTGTAAAACACCACGTACAGGATTAAGACATTTGGAGATTTTGGTCAATGTTGTAGCTTGCACAGTCCAACTTCTACCAGTGACAAAGGATAAGGCTCCTGGAAAAGGAAGTAGAGCTCTGCAGTACCAGGGTATGAATTAAAGTCTCCACTTTCCTCCCTTCCCCCAGTTGCTGTCATCATCTAAATTTCTACGGCAGACTTCTCCTCATTTTTGATCCCATTAATATAGCAATTCACGTCAAATCTACAGCAGCATAATCAGCACACTATCAGTAATTAGAGAAATTAAAACAAACACAGCCCTCTGGAATGGACCTTATGCAAAGCAGCACTGGGAAAAGATTAACATCTCATTTCCTGCACACAGAGAGCAGAGATTGTCTCAGTGACCTTAACGATTCTGTGAAGTTCAGTTCCTCCGTGCCTCCTCCCTTCAGCCTGCCTCTGATGAACCTCCCGGCACAGAGGTGGGAGATGGCTACCCTCTCACGTCTCAATTCTCACCCAAGCAAATAAAAAACAAACACTGAGGTGCAACAGTTCATCACAAAAGGGAAGGGGAAAGGAGACAGTGGGGAAGTTCATGCTTCTCCCAAAATGATTATAGCCACTGTTCTAATTAAATTAAAATCTTATAGACAGCAGTATCAAAGCACTCAAATGTTGTGAAAAGGCAGCTTGCAGAGGTCAATGCTGTTGAAAATGCCATGATATGGCTGCATTATTGTCTAAGCACTGCAAAACATCTCAAATGAACAAATACAAGTGAAGCAAAAAACTAGCTGAACCACATGCTCAAAAAAGTATTTCTTTGCCGAGATCACTACTGGAATAGTAGGAACTAGAGAGTCGAAACAGGCTATGGGAAGATAATAGCAGGTAAAACTACAAGATAATACTAAGGCAAAAAGCCTAACAAGATTCATGAAAGGCTCATTCATTTCTATGCATAATAAATATTGTTATCAATAGATATACCAGCTAGGCAGCACGAAATACACAGGGGAGGCAGGTTCTGGTTCTGAATTCCAATTCTGGAACCACCACACTCTGAAACAGAAATAAAGCCCTATCTGTTAGAAGTGGGAGACCCTTCGACCCACTCTCTGCAGCAAGGCTCCAAGAAGAGGCAGTAAAGCTGGGATTTGGCCCACCTGACCTACTTCAAGGCAGAAGATAACCACAGATTCAACGGCCTGATGTTAAGAAACTGTCTGCCCCCACCTCCTCTCCACATGTGACTCCAAAACTTGCATTATGGGGTTGTCACTGCAACATTCCTCTGAAGAACTTACCCCTGGCCTCTCTTTAAGCAGGGCACAGAGAAAGTTCTGATCCACTGGACAACCCCTTTTGCACCTACATCGTGATCGTGTTAGTGCGCTCACTTAGCACAAAGCACCACAAAAGACTCAAGACAGACAGTTTATTGCACAGCTGGAAAAAAACCACCATACATGAGGCTTAGGAGTACTGTGGCCAGTAAGTAAGCAGCAGGAAAGGCAACAGAGAAAGACTTTGCAGGCTTAGAAATCTGAGTGTCAAAGATGTTTCACGTTCTTTTCCAAAACAGGGAGTGCTGGGGAGCATCATCTCTGTCACTTAGGCTAGTTGTACAGCCCTGCCTGTATGCATGGGAATTCACAGCCTGAACGCCGGTGAATGGAGTCAATGCACTCATTTCAGTGCAAGATTCCTGGAGGCCATGAAACTGAGATGGAAAAACTACAGGAAAACATTGTGTAGAGGGAGCTGTAGAAAGGAGAATCCTGAAGCTACTCTGCAGCATCTCATGACTGGCATGGCAGCACAAGTGTTTTCACTTGGTTGCGTTACAGAGCTGTCACTCTGTCACACTGGCAAGTTACAATGCCACTATGTGTTCAAACACGTTTCTAGAATAAGCATAATTTCTGGTCTTTCTACAAGGGATGAGTGTTGCTTTCTGAACATTTTTCCTCAAACCGCAATTACTGTGAACCGAATCCTTCACAACAGGGGATATAAAATATTTCCATAGCATGAACCACAGGTCAGAACCGTCACATGGACAAGGTCAACTCATTGATAGTTGAGAATTATCTACATGTCTATCGGTTAAATAGTGGAAAAATCATGAGAGAGTAATTCACATAAAAGTCATAACTCCTTTTAATCCTCAGTCACTGATGGAAACAAAATTCCCGAGGCGCTACAACACTCTGAAATACACATTTTAGAAACACAATTTAAAAACATAAGAAATGACTCTTCTCAGTCCCATTGTACAGGTAGGCTGCTCCCATCTATACCTGCAAAAGTTTCCAGTGCTTGTTTTAAAATGATTCTGGTCCTGATTAACATTAGTGGAAGTAAAGGTCTCGTATGTGCCTCGATCATTATCTTCTCCAGTTCAGTCACTTAAGTTTACTCTCTCTCCTTAGCTACATACAATCAGTTTGAACCTGAGGGTGAACAGAGTACATATGCCTGTTTGCAAACAAATTGCATCATGATACGACATAATTATATCTGTTACTGTTTGAAACCAACCAAATTTTGGCAACTCAAAATTCAGCTACTATACCAAACTGGAAAAAAGATGTTTATGTGTGATCGCATAGATGCCTACCCAGGTTAAGTGTGCGAATGTCTCTCCTCTATAAAGAAAAGTTATTCACTGCTGGAGGCACTGGGAAGAAAACCCTGATCTCAAGATTGGGTTCTGGCACTGAAAGACCATTTCAGACCAGAGAACTGGTGTACCTACATATTATCTTGTGAAACAACAGTTTAAGCCTGCAAGGTTGACATCTTTAAAACTTTCCTCCCCAGCAAAAAAACCCACTACAGCATACACATCACCATGGCATTTTCATGACAGCATTTCGTCACGCTTCTGGCAGACTTTACACGAAAAAAAGACATACCCAGTAGGCGGAGAATCCTGGGGGTGCCATGACGAGGTCTAACCCTGCACATTACCGTTCCTGCTCCTAAAGGTTTGAGTGGTACAAAAGTAACCCAGCAGACACAGTATGGCAAGGCATGTGCTATATCCCCTTGTTCAACAACACCTCCAAGTCGGCAAAAACAACTTTGCAGAGGCAATCTAGGCCAGCCCAGGAAAAGGATAGCTGTAATAAGGGCTGTTGGTGAAAAAACGGGCAGATCCACTTGGGTGCTCAAGAAAATGGCACAGAATCCATGGGGAGAGAAAGACAGCCAAATAAAACACCCATTCTCAAAGGCTGTCTTAATAAGCTAGTACAGGAACAAGCATCGATGGATGTTTGCCACTATAAAATACCAGAAGGATTCACATTTTTTGCCTCCCAGCATATTAAATGGAGAGGCAGTTTCTAAAAAGGACTATACTTGCACTGACCTTGTCTACTGTACAGAAACTGAGAAGAACATCAAATTACGATCTTCCTCTCCCACTGTCTTTCACTTACTCCAGCCACTTACTTCAACATGAACAACATGAGATCAGTGTGACTAAAAAGGAAACTCTAGCTGACAAAGGAGAGTATATAAAAACCAGCTGGTAGGATTTCACTAAGAATATTGCATCCTGCACATTTGCAGGCCCTTCATTCCACGTCATATATACACACACACACGGAGCTATGTATGCAAGATAGACAAGTTTTACAAGAGTCAGAAGGTCTAGCTTATAAGGAAAGAATAAAGCAACTGCAGAGACAGAGATATGACAGATACAGCTCAACAGCCAGAAGGAAATAAAAACAGAGGAAAGGGAAGATAATCTGGAAGACATATTACAGAAGCATGAGCTAATGAGAAGCTGTGATTAAAACATTAAGATGCAAAGGAAAATCACTTAAGGAAGCTGAGTTACATCAAAAGAAATAAAATCTACAGGCAGGTCAAACTGTACAAGAATCGGTTTCTTTTCACAATTTATTTAACAAGTTATTTAGCAGCTTTTGCAAGGACCTTCCAATTGGCAGTCTACGGGTATGAAAACAGAAACTAGAAGAAACTGAACCTTTTGCTGATCAACGCATCAGACACAGAATATTACTAAAAAAAAGGTAAACAAACCACTCGGAGTACAGCTTGAGGCACAGCAATATCTTATTTCCTCTAAAACATGGTCCTTTCAGCACAGAACCATTGGGATTGGCAGAACTTTAAGGAGACTTTTTAAATATGTTCGTACAGAAACAGCTGGGCATGGTACAGTATATCTGATTCCAAGGAAGAAAAGATGAGCTTTCACGTGTCTGAAAAGAAGCTGAAGCTCCCAAGCAAGCCATCCTTTGAAGAAAGTGTAGGTGACGGAAGGAGATCAAAGCCTGAATTGAAGAATATAGTCTGTATTCCAGGGACAATGACAGGGTCGAGTGACGGCTCTTTATTAAATGCTTTCTCCTCCATTAATGCTGCACACTCTAATGATTTGGCCATTACCATTAACAAATCTGCAATGTCCCTGCCTGGAGCTAATAAGTAATGAACTAAATGGGTGAATATTCTGTTGTGTAAGGAGAGCTATTAGCAATCCTTTCCCAACTGTTCTGAAAACAAGAGATGCCTCCCAGGTACGACCTGTCCATGTGACAGGGTACATCCCACACAGCCCTTATTCCTTCACTCTGAAAATTCCAGCAGCACTCCCAGCACTCAGAAAGGGAACAAGAAGTAGATCACTCCCTGCATAGTGCTGCTCTACGGGGCTGGGTGGCAGATGCCACCCTGCAAAGCACAGGAAAAATCAAGCTCTGCAGAAAAGGTTTGAAGACAAATGGTGAGGAGGACAGGAGTCTGTTACTAGACCTGCTACTGACTCTCCAGAACAAGTTGTGGCATTACCGCAGCCCTCACTGCCTTGGTTGTGCCAACAGAGCAATGGGATAATGCTGAGTCTACACGTCTGTCAAGCTCTGGGATGGCTAGGCACAAAAATCTCAGTTTAGCTGCTCTCCTGCCATCGCTTTTCCTGTTTGTTAAGTTAGCCAATTGTTTTAATTGTTCCTTTTAACCTTTGCATTGCTTTTTGTTCTTCCTCAAATTATTATTTTGGTTTAGCTCATACTCCCAAAGCATTGGTTATGATGTTACTCCTGGCAGAAGAGAATTGCTGAAGTTTCACACTGGTTATCTTTGGCTGTTTTCGCAGCTAAGCATTGCCTGTTCACAACTGAATGGACACTACTGAAAGCCACTCCACCCTTACCATACGACTACTTACGAACTGGAAATACTGCTTCACTACCTAAGTGACAAGCTTGGGAACTGAGACAGCTGAAATGGAGTAAATTGCAGCTATCTTTAAGAAAAGAGTAAAGTGCTAGTCCTGGGCCCATTTTGACTCAATCTGAAAGCCTGTCCATGGTCCTCATTATTACACTATTTAAATATTTTCTATAATACCTTTACTGCTTTCCTGCAATGAAGTGTTATTATACTCTCCTTTACTAGTGGAAGGACCAAAACATATGCACAATAGGTGGATAGCCCGTCAGGGAACACAGGGGCTGAGCTGTTTCAACAACCTAGAAGATAACATTCTCTCCTAAGATCTCTAACAGGATCCGAACCCAACTGTTTGGACTTGACATTTATACAGCGATGGCACTCAGATGCAAACTGAACCACGGGGCCATTGTCCAAAGCACCGCGGAAACACCAGAGGACAGGCTTGAAGAGCTCAAAGCCAAAACAGTCAAGATAGCGAAGCACCAGAGGAAGGATCTCTTTGAATCCTATTTTACAATTAGAACAGAGGTGCAGGAAGAAGTAGCAAGTTGCCTAAATGCCATTTTGACCCTCAAACTATATGGCCACGTTTCTATGGTTATGTTGCTCTCTGGAAACAGAAGGACGAACTACAGGAGAGAAGTAAAATGATACAGACAGCGTGCAAAAGCTCTGAGAGGTATCATTTCACTTTGCATTTTAACATTGATTTTAAATACTTTCCCCACAAGCACTTCTGATTTCTAATGCTCCTCCTTGTCAAAGCATTGACTGAAATCTTTTAACTCACAAGTAGTAGCAGAGATGGCCTGCATCAGAAGAGAGCTGTGAACCCATTCCAGAAACACATTCCCTCCTTTGCCACAGGAATCGGGACGGAGGCACTCCAGCCCTTCCCACGGTCACACGAGAGCACAGATCCAGCCAGGAAGGCACATCTCCTTACCTGAACCAGCTCACAGCCAAAAGGCCTTAAAAACTAGCACAGTTTTCTGCTGGTGGAAGCAGAGAAAAATGGGGGGGGGGGGGGGGG
>NW_010423012.1:36427-48878 GCF_000710305.1 Buceros rhinoceros silvestris
GAAGAGGGGAGGAGGCAGGGATCAATCACCCCCGTCTAATCACGCAGGGTGTGTTTAACACTCGAGCTGAGCGCTGTGAGACTAGCAGAGGAGATGGAGGAAGAAAAAAGAAAAAAAAAGGAACAAACCTGCTTACAAGAAGCATGACAAAACACTTATTCTGTTCCTACAGCCAAGAAGGTGACTGGGACAATTGCCCAGGAACAGGAACATTCCCAGCATTTGAGGACACACATGTTCTTTCCAGCAAGCACCCCCCAGCCCCTTCCACCACATGCCCTTCCCCACAGTCCTGCTCCCACATAGTGATGGCTGAGATTTTCATTAGGGAAAAATTAACCGGAATCTTTTTTTTTTTTTTTCTTTTTTTTTTTAAAGCTGGCAACAAAGACATCTGTACCAAAAAAAAAAAAAAAAGAAAGCCAAAAAACTTGGGTTTAGGACATCCTAGCATATATGCCCCTCAAAGACTTTCTGATCTTCAGTTAGAAATGCATTCACCAAAGTAATAGTCAGTTAAACTGAGAAGCTATTGTGATCAGAAAGATTTCTGTGAGACTTTTCCTGGCATTTCTCCTGTTTATACAGGACCTGCCAAACCGGTTGTGTGATTTTTATGCTGCCTTCTTTTCCACAAAGTCCTTCGAAAGCCAGAATAACAGAAAGCAAATAAGGAAAAAGTTTAGTTATATAGGTCCAAAATCAACCCTTGGTAATACAGTTGAAAAGTCAAAACCAGAATCTTCCAAATTTATTTTGAATATCCAAAGACCGTGGTTGTTTATGTCTATTATTAAGACTGCATTGAAGTAGAGCAGTGAGAGGCAGTGCCATTTCAAATTGTTTAACATCTAAACAGGCAAGTTACACAGCAGGTAAAATGAGAAATGGAGGCACAGAGCAGCCACATGAACAGGAACAGAGAGCAGGTCTTCTGAGCATCCACCTGTCTCCCTGTGTATTAGGTCATGCCACTTCCCTTCTGCACACGTGCCTAATTCCCAGTCAAGGCTGGGCTACTCTACGTGGATATGGATGCCTTACCTCCAACACCAAACAGTTCCTAATCACAGAAAATTATACTGCTTTATCCTCCTACAATGCACTAGGAAAAAAATCGCAACTGCTAGCTAGAAGTCTGCTGCCAGGGATCTGAAGACCATAAGTGGTAACAAATTTTATAGTAAACATTTCCCTCAATGCACGCAATATTGCTAAATCTCAAACACTGCAACAAAAATAGCCCTTTCAATTACTACATAGGGGTTTTTTTAATGCTGAGGTTTGCTGGGGGTTTTTTTCAGAATAACTAATCTCAAGCGCAGCACCACACTGCACTGCCACACTTTACAAGTGGAACATTTGGTCCTCTATTAAGAAGAAATTTCTATTTCAATATAAATTTTATATCCACACTAAAATCCTGACGCAAAATTAAAAGAAACATGCAAGTTTAGCTTTCCATTTGGAGTGCTCTTGTCTTGCTCTAACATCAGAATATCCCCACAAAATGAAAATGCTGCAGACATGGGGGGGGCGGAAATCAATCACATGTACCAAACCAGTCACCCTACCCACAAGCTCTGGGTGTCCACTGTTTGCTCAGGTGTCCCTATATTCTCTGACGGCACAGAAAGCACTCCAACACCCGCATATCGCTCTGCTCTCTCACCCATGAGGCCACCTAGCACAGAACGGAGCCTGCCACTCAGATGGCCCCAGTTTAACTGACATGGTAAATATTCATTTTCACTGGACTGTATAATAAAGGATGAGATAAAACCTTAAGCAAATAAATGGGCAAAGTTCGTGCTTACAGCTGCTCCTCATGGGCCACTTTGAGATGACACACCTGCTTCTTTGGCAACTGGTTTTGAACTCGAAGGCTTGGGCTTTGCAGGGCTGCAGCAGCAGGGCTGGGTGATGTGCTTATACGGAATCTGCCTGTCAGCCACAATGATCCCAAAGCAATTTACGAGGGATTTACAAGCTCACTGCACAAGGGAACAGGCACCACTGCTTACACACCTGTAAGCAAAAATATCGTTCATCAGATTCCAACTACATTAGAAAGGCAGCTGTTTGGGAGCCCTTGAAAATCAGCTTAAATGAGAACAGCTCAGCCCTTTGAGCTCCACAGAAACACCATCCCCTATGGCTGCAAGCGGTATGAGCTGGTCAAGCTCTCTCTATGGCAGCCTTGGAGGGGTTCAACAGTAATATCTACATATATAACCACAGAGCAGTGTGAGAAAGGATACCTCGTAGCAGGGTCCCTGGATGGTTAAAACTTGTGTGGATCAGACTTCACGCGCATAATGCAGCCATTCTACAGAGACTCCTCCACCACAGCATGCATCCTCAAAATGCTTTTAGGCTCAGACATACAGACATCCGTCTGATAGCAAGCATGGCTCTTCGCACTAGGACAATCCAGTCTGAATTAAGGCAGGACAGCGTATGCTGTATGCGCACACACATGTGGATAATATGCACGCAACAAACTGCATTCCTCATGTAACCAACAACCACTCGCTTGCCTCCTGCCTGCTAATTCAGTGATAAAATTACATAACTTCATGACCCATCAGAGAAAAACTGTACTATTTACCCCAAAATTATTTACCCGACAATAGAAATGCAATGATCCAAGGCTCCAGGCTGGAAATGCTACAGCTACTAACACATTTAAAAGCAGAGTAGCCTGGTTTGAATAAAAACCTAAACCTTTTTGCGGGATTAGTTGCCATAGGTGGACGAATGGACAGGCTCCCAGGAAAAGCTCTGCTATCTTTCAAGACATGTGCGCATTTGTACACATACACTTATGTATGAATATTGTTACGTATTGTCATTGCAACTTTAATGTCCAAATTTACAGCAATAATCAAGGGCCTGTGCTGAAACTCAGCCTGCACGTGAGTAAAAATAAAAGCAAGATCTTAATGTTTTATAAACTAATCTTAAAAAAAAAAACCTGTCAGCATGTAGGCACATTCCTACTGACACAGGGAACTACAGGTTTTGCTGAACACTGGAAATTGCAAAAATGGGAAGTGGAGGTACTGGTACTTTAGCGTGCACAACTACCTGTTCCTATTACTTGCAATAGCTGGCTAGTGACATAGCCTGTGATACATCACCACATAACAATACCCCTTGCTATCTCTAAGCCTGTAATTACAAAACAGATGAAAAAAAAAAGCATCAATCCTGTTGGGAGATGGTACGACAAAAATGATTATTAGATGTACACAGAGCTCCTAGTTTGGAGAGCGAATGAGGAAGCCTGTTACTAAGAGACAGGTGAGAATTTAGGGGCGCAAATTCTCCAGCGCATGGAAGAAAAGAAAAATGGGAAACGCTGACAGCTCTTGATACAGCAGAGAACACATTAAAGAACCCGATCTCACTGATGAGGATGGAAAGGAAACACAAGACACCCATGAGAGCAAGTAGGAGGAAACACCACGAGCTCCCTGGTCTGTAGAAGCAGCAAAGACTCTTATTCTCTTGCAGGTTTCACTATAAAAGTGAGAAAAAGCGTAAACGTCTTTTTTTATTAAAGGTGGTAGGTTTTTTTTCCCCCCTGTGGAAAGGGGCACTAGATGTACAAACTTCAGACACAGCTGCAAATCCAAGTATCTCGGCAAGTCCTAGAGAACAAAGACCGAAGTACGTGTGTATGTTCACTATTCAGAATACCTATGGGTATCTATTAATACAATGAAGAAAGAAGTCTTGTTTTCTAGAAGAAAAATATTTTATTCCAGTCTCACATCCAAACAAAATTAGTCCTTCTCACTAAACCAAAATTGGGAGATCTCTTTTGGCCAGTGTGGATCCATTAATACCAGCTGCTTTGATAAAGCTTCTTTATCAAGAAAAGATATCCTTCTTTACAGAGATACAACTCAACACTAATCTTGTGATAAACTCATTGCTGTGCTAGGGGTCATCTAGAAGGTTTTTTTGTCCTGAGCTAATACATGTCTCAGTACACACAAGAACAGACGCTACACAGATCCTGCACCAAACACAGAGCGTGACAGCAGTCTCAAAAGTGGTGTAGTAGCCCAGGAAAACCACCCAAAGCAGTTGTCCTGAGGCAAATGTTGACTCGTAAATTTTACAATTGTGTTAGTTAATGGGAGTCAGTTGTAATCTCTTCATTTCAATTTATGCTGGACCACAAACTTGTGCCTAGCCAAAGCTCAGGGTTTAGTAAACAACTGCAGGGATTTAATTGCTGCTCCTCTCCACCCTGCCACCAGGAGTTACAATCCCAAAGCAGACTAGGCAGAAGAGAATGCATGAGTGCTCTTTATCTCCTCCAGAGCAAAGTCCGAGGGCTTACCTGAAACCACTGGGGGCTCAAAACCAAGCAGAAGTGACCCTCAGGTTAATCAGAGGCATTTGATTACCTACACACAGTGACTGCATCAGCAGCTGCAGAGTTAATGTAACTACGATTTCCTACTCTCCACTGTTTTCCTAACTCGAGCTTTGGCGACGAGGAGTTTGAAACACTTAGCTTAAGGAGGAAGCAACACCGCAGTGGAGTGCACACGAACAGAAGAGTAGTGGGAACACTGCAGTTACAAGGTATTCTGCCAGAGCAGTGAAGACAAATCTTGTAGTGGTGGTCAATCTGTGTAGATGTTTGATTTTTTGTGTGCCTTGCTATTTAAGGCACACAATCTACACCACTATTCAAGCCCACCACCAACAAAAAACTCTACACCACACTACTCAACTCCAAAAAATCTAGCACAAGTGATACAACCTGTATTCTCACATACTACATATACATTTAAAATATCTACCTCCCACTCCCCCACATCCACAGAATATTCCTAAACTCCTGGTGGCCAACTTGCAGAGCAATGAGGGTTTTCCAGGTATAAGTGCTTTGTTTCCTGACACAGATTTACAAGGGCAATTTGTATCATTAAAGAACATTACCATGACTATTTGCCTATCTGTCTTTTCCTGTAGATCTTTTTCTACCTACCGGTTTCAGGACTGTTGTTTCAGAGAACAAGGGAAAAAAAGAAAAAGCTTTATTCACTTAACACACACTGACACCAAATCTAGGCCTAGAGTAGGTAAATCATCGGCACCCAGAGAGCTGGACCTGATTTCTAAACATATACACAAGGCTGCAGTTGTCCATGCTGACTATTCCTTGCCACACCAGTGTAGACAGTAAAAGCTTAAATAAGCCTGATGGAGCTTTGTGAGCAGAAGGCGTAAGACCACATGGGTCCTCTCTGCGCTTGCACTGCACCTGAGGTTATGATTCTCTGCTGCAGCTATACAAACTTTGGCCAAAATGCCATCTCGGTCTTCAGAAAGCTTTAGGACTATATTAAAAAAAAAAAAATCAGTGCCTGATTATTCCATGTGCACTTTAAGGATGACCGTACAAAGAATAGACGTCATACACTGTTTCCTTGCTGTCATTCATTTAGAACTTTGAAATAAAAATCTTTACTCAAAGGCCTCTGAAGTCAATTGGAGGAAATCTTACTGGAAAAAGAAACCACAAATTATTTCTTCAGTTAAATTTTACTTACACTGATAACAACCAATCTCCTTCACCACTATAAACTCCCAAAGTCTGCCTGAACTTTGGCCTCATTTTCTTCAAGTTTCATGCAGAAAACAAGCTTCCAGAAAACTTGGACATGGTTTTGTCCCTTTAAAAGTACTTGAACCATAGATTAAACAAACTTTTAGACTTTTCTTAATCTCCTTACCATGGGGACAGCTGTTCATACTTCCCTTCACAGCTTGCCACTGCTGAAGCACGCCTAATGTCACCCACAGTAAGAGAAGATTTCAGGTGAGGAATTAGTAGGAGGGGCAGACAGATTCTTGAGACGCAAAAGCCACTGCTCTCATGATGACGTCACTTGTAACGGAATGCCACAGGAGGCTACTCCTGCCTCTCTCGACTATGCCAAAGCAGAATTCTGGCCAGTAAAAATCTTGTCCAAAGTTTCTCATCAGTGGCTCTATGGAAGAAATACTAAAACGTACTTCCTTTTAAACCAGAGTCAGCTACTTCTGTCAAACCTCAAGCATCTGATCATGAAGCCCTTAATAAATGTTCAGCAGCAGGCAATTTTGGGAGGCAACTGAACCGTGGCTCCAGCACTGAAGGAAAAGCCTATCGTTACCTGATAGGTCACAGCTACCTTGCTTTGGACAGGGTTAAGAGAGCAAACAAGCCTGTCTGTCACTACAGTCATCCCACTATTGCCCACGCTCATTGCTTAATCCTATCTCAAGTTCTGCACTGCGTCCTTCCTAGCAAAAACATTAAATCAGCGTCATCCCGCTATTGCCCATGCTCATTGCTTAATCCTATCTCAAGTTCTGCACTGCGTCCTTCCTAGCAAAAACATTAAACCAGTAGGAAACAGAGGTGCTTTACAGAGTACGTGGTGCTGCCGAGCACAAGCCTGCTCATTTGCAACAGTTAAATTTGGAACTACAGAGAGGGCCTGAGAGAAGGGATGCTTTGCACCACCAGGCTCACAAGCCTGCTTGCTTTAGCTCTTTTCCTCCCCTGCTTCCCCTGCCCTTCTGGAAAGCACAGCCACTTCCTTGCTAGCTAGCAGGGGGACGGAAATTGAACTGAGCAGATGTTGCATGGCTCATGATAAAGGGTGATGAACATTAACATACAGAAAACATACATAATAGCTGGAGAGGCAGAGGAGCCTGGTTTGAAGGGAAGACCTCCTGACCCCAGGCAGTAACTCTGCCCAATCAAGCCTGCAGACAGGTGGCGGGAGGTCAGCCGGTGCAACACTGGGATCGCAAAATACATCATGGCAATGAACCGAAGCTCAGTGCTGATTAAAGCTGCCAGGTGATAATTTCAATTACCTGAACCTGAAACACAGCCTACAGGCAGACGGCAATAGCACCTCAGCCATATAGCTCCTAAACCGAGATGTGTGCCAGCAGTAAGTTCGTAGCACAGTTCAGGCTATGCGGGAGGGGAGTCTCTTCGTCCCCACCTACCCACAACAAGGGGACTATTGCAAGGCAAACTGTGTACTAGAAACGCTGAGAGACTGTGCCAGCAAGGCCTGGGGTGGGGTGAGGCCAGGCACATGGAACTGCCCCACACGTCCAGCCAGGGGAAGGACAACCAGCAGCCACGCTTGTTATCCTGACTTCAGCCTGCACACTTTCCTTTCCTCTACGTTTATGAGAAAGGGTGAGCTCTCAGCAAACATTCCTTTTACACCGATTAGGTTTTGACAGTCCTGGGTGAATTTCCGGCATACACGTGCAGCCAGCCACAATGCGTCCCATCAGCAGCACAGCAGTCTTCTTCATGCAGAGCCATTCAGAGGAGACCCATGTCTTACTCCCAGCATATTAGCACACAAACGAGTGAAGTGTGTTGCCAAGTTTGCCTCTCCAGAGCACAGCACCCAGCATATTAGCACACAAACAAGTGAAGCGTGTTGCCAAGTTTGCCTCTCCAGAGCACAGCAACGCCAAGGAAAGTGACCCAGGTCCCTCTCACCATCACCCCTGCATGGCCATGTCATACAGGGACACCAAAGCACGGCAGGTGCCTTCAGGAAGAACGGGTACGCACCCAGCCTGCAGTTGCTGCAGGGACGGTTGCTGCTCCAAGGTGACACAGCTCAAGAAGCCACGCAGTGAAGGGGCTGTTGCTTCTGAAGGAAATACAAAGGGATGGAGGCTGCATGGACATTATAGACTGGGCTGGCTTTTATTTACACAAGCTCAACACGAGAAGGCACGCTGCTGCCCAGCACACCTCATCTAGGCAGCCTCTCTGAACCACTTCAAGCTTTGGCCACAGCGTGGGTCGAGATACATCTGGGATGGCTCTGTACCACCAGAGCACGTGAATCAAGTCCATCCCCCCTCCGCACACCCTCTCCAGAATAAGCCCTTTTCCACCAACAAATAAAGTAAGTCCCACTGCCAAAAATTCCTGACATCTGCTTTCCATATTCTCCTATAATGGAAAAATAGATTCTCTGCTATTTTTAAAGCAGAATTAGTTTGCAGTCTTAGCTTCTTTGCTTTTTAATCAAATCAACTTTACCTCAATATCTAGATGCTCCTAAGAACACAGGCTTTACATACAGGGAAAATCTGGCTCTGGAAACCATAACAGACCCCAGGACCAGTGGGAGGTAAATTACACTGAGATGGGAACCTCAGCTTCCCCATTTCACCATTTAAAGAAAATTACAACTTTCTAACTACAAAAAAGAAATAAATCTGATATCCAGGATACATTAAGGGGAAAAAAAAAACCAGAAAAACACAAACTAGTAATTTCCATAGAACTGGATTAGGACAGAACTACCATAGCAAAGCCAAGCAAATAAGAAGAGCCTTTTGTAGGCAGGTGGAAGGGACAAATAATATCGTGATAAAATGTGGCAGCACCTCTTCAGTCTGGATTAACTGCAGCCAGAACATCACGTCTGACCAGGTCTTCAACTGGCTTTCTCCGAGCCCAATACAGTGACATGCTGACAAGCTTCCATATGTATTTTAACTGATGAGAGCTGAGGACACTCAACAGTTTAAGACAGACATTCACAGCAGAGATCTTAAGATGGAAAGCAAAATAGAGAAGTGGCTAATTTTCTGTTTGTGGTTAACAAAATAAATACTCGTCTTTACGGGAAAATGTGTTTCTTCTGAAAATGGATATAAAAGAACTTTTTTTTTTTCATTGCAAAGGAAAAATCTATTAAAACAATAATTTCTTTTGACATTCTTCATGGGAAATGCCACTTAATACCAGTTCTATTTCTACTTAATAAAAACGGTACACAGATGTAAGAATATACATCACATCCAATGTACCTTGTTAATCAAAACTAAAATGCAGAGAAACACTAATTCATCTCCTCCTACAAATTCCATATTTGTGCATGAATTTATGTACTACAAAGAAAGGGACCAAATAAGTCTCAGTCTAACCCTTTTTTTTTCTCCTTTGGTTAGTTAAACTGCTTTATTTCTGATGTGTATGCTTTAAAGTTAGACACATCATCATGTTGATGAGTTTCTAAAAACTGTCCTGTGAAATGTCTGGAATTAATATTGCATATGTGCATGTGTGTAGTGTATTAGCAAGCAGTCATATTAATCAAAAAGCTAGGCTGTTAGAGGAACAGCCAGACGAGAGTAACGTTAACAGCTTTGAAAACGAGCCTAAAATGCTTAGGCCTACAGATCTTGCTAAATCTATGGGTTCAGGCACCAAACACGGAAACTGTACAATCTCAGCCTTGGAGCCTACTCCGAGTCCATACACACATTGCAAAAAGAGTTAATTTACTAAGTGTTTTGCTTCATCTGTGCTAGTGCAAAAAAGCAGTGACAGATACAGCTTTTCCTCCAGATTGCTTATCAACATCTCCATAAATAGGGCTCCCACTAAACTGTGGGAGTGGGTAGGTTTGCTCAGGGATCTCAAAGATAGCGCACCGCCAGTGCTTTGAACCACCTGGGTCACACCCGCATTCCCTGGGCGCTCATCTGGAAACACAGGGCAATGCTTGTGCTCTCCTAATCGTGTGGGTCCACAATCCTGCCACCAGATCTGTGTAAGTCGGTATCTGCACACAGAGTCCCACTGAAGTCACAGGCACAGAGGTCCACCTACACAGATCCAACTGCAGGATCAGGAGTTCGGCTGGAGCCTGTAGTAAGGGCTTGTCTATGCATGGATTCTGGGGGTGTGGAGGTTCCATTTTGTTTTATAAACTAGCTACAACTCAGCAAAAATTTGCAGCAGACAGGCTGTGCTGATGTAAAAATGGGTACACACTACTGCCTCCCACCTCCATTTAAAACACCTTACCTACAGAGAGCATTCAAGTAGCATAGCTCCTGCAGATGAAGCCATTGCCAGATTTTTCTTCCAGTGTAGCTCCCCATACAGAGACAATTCTGCAATCAAGATATTTCTGTTCCAGAATAATTATGCTGCTAGTAAGATGGGCAATCTATTCCATGGTAACTAAACTACAGCAGGATAGCCATTCTAGAGGAACAAAGATGGTTATACACCCCCATACACAAACCCAACAGATGAAGCCATAAGGAATACGAGACAGAACCAAATGCCAGCTAAAAATCAGTGGGAGTCTTCCCAATGACTTCAGTGGGCTTTGGCTGAGGTACTGTGTAGAGGAAATTGCTTAATTCTTGTGTATTTTTAAAAAGGTTTCTAAAAAACAAACAAACAAACAAACAAACAACCCCTATACATAGAACACTGAGCTGCAAGCCTGCAGGCATTCAGACACACGAGTAATTCCACCAAACCCCAGTGGGACCCATGTGCTTTAGCAGAACTGTGATCTTGGTGCGTGAAGACAACATCTATGCATCACCAGCAGACAGAACAAATTACTGACCCTTAATCTTCACACTGAGAGGTGAGGACTTTCTCCAAGAGAAAGTTTCAAAGCATGTTCAACCATGATAGACGCCTTGCTATATCCACCTACCTCTTTTTGAACTTGAGCGACATGAATTTAGTGTGAATTGAGGACATCAAGGTAATAAACGCTGCAATCCATTCCTCCCAATCACTCCATACAATGTTTTGTCTTTCCTGAAGGCTTTATTTTGTGGTTAAGTTTAAGCATCAGTGATTTTTAAATTATTTTTTATTTTTTTTAAGGATAAAATCTTTCCATCTAAAAATTCTAACCAGATGTGGATTTCAGACTTCCAAATTTGGGAACGTTCAGATCAAGAGCTGTTGTTTTAGTCTTTTAGTCATGATCATCACCGTAAACATAAAAGCTTTCAGTTATTTCACCCCCAAACCATCAAGATGTTCACTCTCTATTTGGCCAAAGCGAAGTGCAAGTCCAGAAAAATCTCAGTAGATATTTACAGGGCCCAGGCCTAAATCACAAAACCTCAAGATCAAACAAATTTTGCACAATTCTGCTGATTTGGTTATAAAAGCTTAGCAAAAATTTTGATGCAAATCTCATATACAGCAATTACCCGGATGAGCTAAGTGCAGGTTTCAAAACCGGTGTATGTGCGTCCCCACAATTTGCATCACAAATAGCAAATTTCTTAGAGGGGAGAGTATGTTCCTTTCTCTTTCTTTCAGCTGTGCTCTGTTAGTTGCTAATTCTGACCTTCAGGATGTTGCAGAGATGAGCAATCCTTTCCTGAACCATTGGTTCTATCTGCTCTGCGCATCTCCCAAAACAAAAGAGAAATGTGAGAAAATGTTCCTTGCATTATGGCTCTAGCTTTCTAATAACCATGTAATAAATTTAATTTACACTTAATAAATCATTTAACCATTTAATAAATCGCTATGTAGATGTTATTTAAATAATTCTTGACCCTTCTGGCTATAGAATTAGATATTAATCCAATGCTTCCTAATTTGGTAGCACCTTTATGGCAGTGACCAAGTTCTCTTCTCCTTCCACGGATCAGACTTGCCTTCACCTTTCACTCATCTTTAGACATCAACTCACTCACTTCAGTCCTTCACAGAATTTGCTTCTCCTCTGTGGAAACTAAGATATCTAAATATTCCAAACATCACATACAACATCAGTCCATCATTGGTACTAGCTTGTAGTTAAATTCTTTGGAACAAGACGTTTGAGGATTGCTGCATGCTGAACAGGCAGCAGCACAGTTAAAGCCTCCCAGTGCTTCAAGGCAATAGAGTGGCATTTCTTTAAGTCTCTCTTTTTTTTTTTTTTTTAAATGCAGGGGATACCGAGGCACAGAAAATGAGCACATAGGGAGCTCAAGAAGTCACTCATGAAAAAATCCAGCTGTCTGCAGGACTGGACAAAAAATCCACTTCAGAATAACACTTAGAGAGCGTACAGTAGTCTCTAATTTTAGAAAATAACATTACTTAAAAGAAAACGCAACAAGCAACAGCATGTATTGCACATAACACTATGATATATAATATATAAATTGCATATAGTAGCATATAACAATAACATACACAACACACATTTTGATCCCAAATTTATGAGCTGGCATTTATGTCAGTGGCAACGTTCAATTTCCATTAGCAATGGAAACTCTCATTGGTTCTAATGCGAATGAGTTAAATCCTGGTGCTACGACTGCAACACTCATAAAAATCCTGGATCTATAGATGGAAAGAAACAAAAGTTCAAAAATTCCTGAGATATGATCCTGGAACTTGTTCTCTCATAAACAACCACATTGAGAGAATCCAATCCAGGTGAAAGTTCTGAATCATATCCTTCTAAAATCAGTGGCAAAGACGACCCCAAGGTGATCAAAAGGCCCACAGTAATAAACTGAACTGAGATCAGCCTACAGAGGAAAAAAAATGAACAGTCTCTCACATGATATATGGGAAGAACTTAAGCAGCAAATGGAATTGTAACACTCT
>NW_010423012.1:48967-65084 GCF_000710305.1 Buceros rhinoceros silvestris
TTTCTGGTCACTGCAATCCCGCCACCCTGCAAACAGCTCCTGAGTTGAGATCCTAGAAAAGACAATTTTCCTGGCAACAATAAATTGCTGCTCTTACAAAAGCTAGCTTGGCTGTCAAACCTCGGGGTTCATTAAAGCAGCTTCCAACACTGACCTAAGTCTGTCTCTTATAGCATAATTGTGAAACGTTTTATGCCGGGACAACTGCAAATACCGAAGCTCTCTTTGAAGACATGCAAGCAGATGACCTGGAACAGTCATTGCTCATTTGGTTTGAGGTTTGTTGTCACTTTATGTTGTTATTTTTTTAAACAGAGGTACTACATCACTTAAACGCTTAAGGCATGACTAACAGGGGTCATTACACTGCTGTATGAAAGTGTTTGCTTGGTGACCCTGGACTGCCTCTGTATGACTGTTCTGAACCCACCCGGAGGCTCAGAAGTTTCCTTTAGTGTTAACTCCATCCAAGAGCCAACTGTAAGGACAAGTTTGTTTGTTTGAATCCATCTTCTGCAATCCAACTGGTAATAATTTCTCACTGTAAAGATGACTCCTTCCTCCATCCTTAATGATAAGACAGATTCTACATGGTAACTTCTACACCAGCAAATACAGCTTTCTCACGGCTGACAGCTTGAGTGATGCTAACGGGTTAGCCTAAGTGGGAACCACCCTGCAATCTGGGTTCAGTTCACCCTGCTCCGAAACGAGGGGTTGGTGAGGGAGCTATTGCCATGACTGCCACGTTGAACAAGTGCTCAAAGCTCAAGCTATTGTGATGTTGAACAAGCGCTCAAAGCTCCAGGCTAGAACAATATAGGTTGCTATTCCTATCTTAGGATGGCAGATGCTAAATAATCTGTTCTCTTTTCTCCACTGCTCCTCTCTGCCTCAGTTTCCCCATTAGAAAAACAGAGAAAATTATGCTGATTTGCTTTCTAAAGCAAACAGAGGCTGAAACATGAAACAAAAGCTGGGCCTTGCTCCACCAAGGACCCAAGGCTTGGTTAACTATCCAGTACAGGCTTTAAGGCAAGGAATTTAATCTTTCTCAGGAAGGTCCTTATATGAGCTGGACCGATGATCTAAGTACCAATGGACCAGTACCTAGCATGAAATATACAGACTGTAGTTCTGCAATAGGAGAACACCCAGCTATCTCACCTCTCCTCCCAGGGGCAGTGTATGTCACCAGGCATGATCTGAATTGTTCCTCATGCCTCCTCTATAATTTTTAGAAGGGCTACATGTACATTACTGCCACGTGCAGACCTACCAATGTCCATCAACTCTGACTAAGGTAGCTACACCAGCAGAAGTGTGTTCTGTAGACCAAACCATATCACTAGAACTGCACTCAGGTTGGAAGAATTTGTTTCACTAGTGGACATCGGGGATTTTCACAGCACTAGTGCTTTACTCAACTTCCACATTTACCCTCAGACTGCTCTGTGAATACACTCTGTCTGCTATTCTTGTACATGTAAAGCACTGATACAGCTTCAAAAAGATTTCTCTTCCTTTCTCTGGCCTGTACTCCCACACTTTCAGGAAGCTGTCTGAGCCTCTCAACCTCTCATTTTCTAATCTGCTATCCCTATACACACACGGCATCCTCAGCAACTCTACTTCAGACAACAGATGGCCAAAAATCCATCACAACTGCAGGACCACAGGAGTCAGAAGGGGTACACAAAACATGCAGCATCACTTGAGACCTAAGAGGTGAGCAAGCCCCATTCCCAAGAAGTGCAGAGTTAGGTGCATTTGTACTCACCGCAAAGTGGCTACAAGTGCAAGCAAAATTCCTCAGCGGTCCCCCAGGGAAAGAAAACTCTTCCAGGAACCTATTCCCCTGCCCTTTCTCAAGTATTTAAGAACCTGCAATTCTTCTCAGGGATATCCCACAGGCAGGGGAAGATGCTCAAGGGTAGCTCCCTTGCCAGCACTTCAACCACCTTTTCATGAAGCTTCTGAGTGAAGTTCAAATTGGAACCTAACAGTTTTCCTAAAGGAAACTGTATCTCACCAGTAAAACACGGAGGAACAATCTTTGGGAGTAATGGGAGAGGAAAGAAAGAAGTGACCTGCAAAGAGTTGGAAATTATTATTTACAGGGCTGAAAATGTCCTCCCACACACATACACTCACCTTCCCTTGTCTGCTGTACTGGTCCTGAGTAAAAATTGCACAATAACATTGCTCGAGCTGATCTAATGCAAGGATGGATCCAACAAAAATTACTCTCAAAAACTTAAGTAAGCCCAGCAGGGGCAGCTCAAAAATCCTCTGTCCAGCTGCTCAGATAACCTAAGAGGGATGTGGATTCCACAGGAACAGCTGCTGCAGCTTGAAAAGTGCCTGTTCTTAAACAAAGTGACAAACATTGGCTATTTTGGCCTAGAAAAGGAAAAGGAAGGGAGCAATCTCTGGGAGTCAAGTGTCAAGTCAGAGCCATCATCTCTTACTAGAGCTGAGAATCCACACTACCAGTGACATAGCAGCACTGGCAGGACTTATTTCAGAGAAATAGGAAGGGCAACGTGCAGCCATTCAGCAAGGACTAGTGCAGGAGCTACATTTCTAAATCAAGGATTTCCATTCTTACATGATTTGTTTCCACAAAAAAAAAAAAAACAAAACCCAACATTAAAATCTCACTTTCAGAGCTAATTACAATGTTCCAAGAGCTAATGGCTATCTATTCACAGGGAAGTGTTCTAATTAAGGCTTCTTTCCTTTTTTAAATTAAGCAAACAACACAAAAAGCATTCAGCTTTGGACCTCTTCACTGTCTGATATCCCTTCAGTCCTTGCTGAACAGGTCTACAGTAGTACTACTAGTCTACCCTGGCACCTACGTAACTTTTTATAGTGCAAGGTATTCAGTGAGGGGTGGTAGAAGAAACAGGAAATCACATCTCTGAGATGGGACAAGACACAAAGCCAAGAATGACAAGCACTTTAATTAGATCTGAAAGGGATTTAACAACACCTGAAGATTTCTTCCAATCACAGTACCCAAACAGAACTGATAATAAAATAATAGCCAGATGAATGGAACACAGGTGGAGAGCAGTCAACCAAACTAATGAGGAAGCTCCTGCACCAATTGCATACTTGTCAGAGACGTTCTGAATATTTCACATTTTGCAGGGCATGGGGGGAATACAAATCCTTCTTCAGTATGTAAGCCCAGTTAGCTTTCCAGCTTGCAGGCAATGCAGAGGCTCAAGAGGAAAAGATGCCTTCATTTGATGTACTGAGATAGGGCAGCAGCAAGCAGTCTTTCTTCTATCCCAGCCAGCAAGTATCCCTGCCTCCTTCCTCTTCCATCAATAGCACACACACATCAAAGACAGATGATTCATTCAGGCAAGGTCAGCTTTAAAATCTGTTGAGCCTCAAGTTGCAAAGTCTTGAGCTGGTGCAGGGGAGAGGACAGGTAATCAGACAGCAAGCCACCTCTTGCAGCTGCAGAGAAGCAACAGCATCAGTGCAACTCACTGCCTGGGAGCAAGAGTGGTCGTGAGTCACCTCCCTATCCAGCCAGGCTGCCTGTCACACAGGGACATCAGGCAGGCTTAAGAGCTCCAGCACCTGCACAGTTTGAGGTTACCAGCGTTACCTGAGACTGGACAAGGGATATGGACAGGTAGCTGGGTGGGTGGGTCAAGAACAAACCAACCTGGTGAGTTTGTCATCTGTCTGCCCTGCAGGTGTCCCAGGTAAGATGTAAAACACTAGTTACAGAGATGCAATGGACTCCACTCATGGCTTCTTACCAGCCTCTCTGGCCTTAAAAAACAGAAAAAGGAAAGAAAAAAGTCCTACTTTGTACCATCATTTCCTATTTTTCTTGCTGTTGATGCCATCATCTGCTAAACAGAAATTATCATTATTAGAAAGCACATTTTCTGTATCCTGAGAGAAAGGTGTTGTTTCAGTCAAAATCCTCAAGCTGAAAAAACAAATGAAGAATGGAGTTCTGAAATGCTGAATCATTCTGCTTGTGTGAGAACACCTCGAAATAAAAAATAATAATAATTAAAAAGAAGAGGCAAACTGACTTTGCTGTTAACAAACCCCTAGGAATCTGACCAGACTTCTAACGGTTTGGTTGGGTTTTTTTAAACCAAAGACATTCTTTTTCTCTCACATTCAAACTTCCACAAAATGAATTAAAAGTAGTGATGTTACCTGCGTGACAAAATCTGTCTTTTGACTAGCTCTCATTATGTCAGTGCCACTGAATAATAATGAGTTTTCCTTTACCAGTTATCTCTCGCTCTATCACCATAGGCTTCTGACAAATCCTCTTGAACTCAGTGGAGCATAGAGATCAGGTCCAATAAAACATGATTGTCTTACAATCTCTGGTAAATACTTGGGTCTTGCAGAGTGACTTCTTTCCTCCAGCTCCAAAAGTTTCTTTAGTCAAGTAACTATGGAGAAGGGGAGGAGAATTTCTCAAGTCTTCAGCACAACGATCACCTAAGCTGCTATCAGCTAGAAGGAACCACTTTACTAAGATCTACCCAAATCACCAACATTGGGGTAATACCAAACAGTCAGCTTGTCAGTTCTACACTGCACAGATTTTACTATTAATTTTTGTTAAATTTTAAGTTTATTATCCTAGCCATGGTTCAGACCCCCTTTTATGCATCAGCCAACTCAGTGGTATCTCTAGGAGTTCTTCAGATAGTTTACAGAAGTAAACTTCAGAAGGTTACGAGAAAAAAAACCTAACTACCCAAACAATACCCTGGTACTGTTAAAACCTGGGTTCTAATGACAATAATCTTACAACATTAATCATCCCAGCAAGGGGTCAGGGCAAAATCATTATTTATTAAGTATTACAGAGGCACAAGCAATTTCCACCCATGATTTGACTCCATTTTGCTAGGCATTAATGCTTTAAGGAGGGACAATGATTTCAGTGTTACATAGAATGCAGTGGCAGAGCAGGGACTGAATTAAAACCTCCTGTACCTCAAAACCTACAGTACCTCAAACCCAAGCCTATCCTACCTGTCCAAGATAACAAGCATATGTACCAGGCTGACATATTTTTTATAACCATGTCGTAAGGCAAGCATAGAAGATGCAAGAAAAGTAAAACAAGTTCTATGAGCTGGCCTAGTTTTCTATAGAAAGGATGCTACAAATACCTTTCATGCCAAATACAGGGCTTATATATCAAGTTCCCGGGAAAGCTATGGTGAGCATGACTCATTTGAGGACATAATTTTAATAGATAATTGAAACTCTGAAATGACCTCTAGATTAGGCACGTGGGGCTAACTTCCTCCCCTGACTGAGAGAGGCTTCACGCTTTGCTGCATGGTTAAACAGGTCCAGACCGTCTGTCAGCGTCAGCAGTACTGAACAGCATAAACTTGCAATTGAAGGCAGGGGGAGTACGGTGGTGGGATGGGATTGCGTTCAGTGTTCTCAGTCTATCTCAGAAAATGCAATACATGCAAGTGCCTCTTTTTATTAAGGCAGCATTCTCCCACATTTAAACTTAAACAGCACTGCCAAGGTGTGTTCGGAAATTCAACGGAAGCCATAACACGGTTGGAAGTCCACAGACGACAGCAGCAGGGCCTCAGCTGATACCAGAAGGCTCATTCGTATCTCCAGGCAACAGGTCTACCTTTCACACCAGAAGCACAAACAATGCTGCTTCAGACCCTTGGCACCTACTGGCGTAAAAAAAGGAGAAGTGGCTTCTACGCACAACAACCACCATATTTTCCTGAACCAGTGACCATTTTTCCTATAGCTACTCTATCTAGCCTAAAGCGACAGTTCCTGTAAAGAAAGTAGGCGTGAATCTTTAAAAGCTTTGGTTCTTATGTCAGGTAACACTGATCTGGCCAAAGCTTTATTCAGAGTTTCATCAACGCTTTAATCCCAGATCAACTGGCACTGCCACTGAAAAAATGTGCCCTGCCCTCCGCATGTTCCCAGCTGCTCGTTCCCACCTCCACACCATGCCCTGCCTTGCGCTAGCACAAGCTATCCATTTTAATCCAGATCTGCTGCCCTATCGAGAGCACATCCGCCCAAACATTTGTGCCAGCCCACAGGAGGAGGAAGGGGAAGGGTGGGACAAGATCTTTCAGGGTGCCACCACCTTATCTTGAATTAAGAGTCTCACCAAACTACTTCTTCAGCAAAATAACAATGGTGTACTTCTGTAGTGCCTTTAAAAACCTGTGGAGAAGTAACCAGCTTCAAAGTTGAATATGGGAAAATACTCCTTCACAGTGGCAGGGCCGGAGGCAGGTAAGGGTGGTAGTACAGTATCATACAGCCACACCATAGAAAAATTCAGGAACCAGCAGGCTCAACCTAGGATGAAGACTCAGGACACCTGTTCAAGTCATAATTTTCACTGCTTCACCGTAACTTGAGCAGGACTCTTCTTCATATCATGCCTAAAGAGCCTCACCTCTTATGACACCAAATCCCACTGTACTTCAAAACAAAACAGGGTTTTGCATAGCCTGACAATACAGTCCTCAAGCTCCTACATGGACTTCATTGCAACAAATAGAGCAGAGTTTAGGGAGAACATTCTTACCCTGTGAAAAGGGAAATGACAGAGCATACAAGAGGCAAAAAAGGAGGAGGCTAAACACTAGCTAGCCAGGAGAAAAACAAGCATCTCAGCACAAATGACTTGTGCCTGGAAAAATGCTTGGCATTCAGGGCTTCTTAACCAGCCCACAGCCAGAATAATTAACAAGGGACAGCAGGGAGACCTGAGATCAAGAAATGGAGGGAAGGAAGTTAATAACCTGGCCACGCGAGCAGCCTGCTACTTTTGCACACTGGGCACCGCCTTTTTATTTTACGCAGATGCTATGCAAGCCAACAGCAATGGGAAATCAGACAGGCTCAGATTATCCTTTCATCTGACACACTGTTAAGAAATCAGAGTTAAAGTACTTTCCTTTAACAGTCTAAATCACTCCAAGTTTACCACTGTACTGCCATATAGACTATCAAACCCTTGCTTTTTTTCCCCCCACCGGAAGGACAAGATCAGATAGAATACTGCTGCTTTCTAAATCCAGGCATATCATTTAGCTCCTATTTCAAGCAATTTGAAGAACAAACGGACTTTGCAATCTCCAAGGCTGTGTTTTCCCAGTAGCCTTGTCACCTCCATTTCTAAAGACTGAAGCTTCAAACATGTGAAAGGTGAGTTAAAACTTGAGGGACAAACCTGAAGGAAAATACAGCGTGGTGCCTCTGCATGAACGAATAAGCTATCCATTTGGAAATACGAGAAACGGACAGGCTGAGCACTGGAAAAGGCAGGCATAAGAAAATTTAGCCCTGCTTCACCAGCCTAAAATGAGGGCTGCATTCAGGAGTGCATCGTTAACTGTCCGTTTGTCCACAGATGGCGTTCCAGCACCCACTCCTGCAGCACCGTGAACCATACCAATATCAAAAGCTTGAATGGGAAATTCAGGAGTAGAGTGCAAACAGTGAGGATATCAGTAAGAAATTTAAAGTATCTACAAAACCTAGGGAAATAATATACTTCTTGTTCGCAGGAACATGTTACTGCTGTGCTTGCACACTGGGTTAGGAAAGTGCACGTCCAGACTCTGCGTGTGGTACACGGACATACTTCAATTCACTTTTGTATGCAATGATAAAATTAACTTCCTGGGAAATTAACACTGGGAAAACAGAATTCCTTCAGCTATCAGCATCTTCTGGGAACTTCTGCTTCTGTTTTACGTATACGTCTTCAGACACTTAGGCTCTATAGCCAGCATCAGGGAATAGCAAAGGAAGGGCCTATCCCCAAAGGGACGGTCCAAACTGATGTGGTAGGACAGGACTTCAGGAGACAGTTAAAGGTGAGCAGGTTGTACAGAACAGACATTACATCTAAGTTCAACCTAAAGACAGGCAAGTATGGACCACGTGAGCACAAGCTGCTATGGTATCTCCTTGCTGCAGGACACCATTGTAGATGTGGAGCTTGGTAAAGAACACAAGCATTTGCAGCTTGGTTTTTTCCCCTATGAGCCAGCTCACCTTTCTAGTTCTAATTGCCCACTAACTGCATTAACAAGGTCAAGCATGGTTTGAAAAACAACTCAACTCGCAATGAAAGAAAAAATTTGGTGTACACAGGGTCCCACAAGAAGGTACTGCCTGCCAGCTTACTCATTTCTTAATCGCTGTGTGTAGAAAGATGAAGTCTAGGCACTCAACAAACATTTCCTCCCCAATTTTCTCAGCTACTAGGAACTTGAAAAGAAGAGTACGGGATTGAAAGGCAAAGAGATTAAACTATCAAATCAAGATAGTCATTCCAGACCATGTTTCAAGCATTCTAATGGAATAACTCAATGGAAGTGCTGGAATTGTCCCTGTATTGTATAACATCTGTTCGCCAGCCACAGAGCCATGCAGTGACGTGTTTGTGCCATCCAAACAAACACATCCTCGTCTTGCAAGGAATTTGTTCTCTTGTCTTGTATCAGACATCAGAATAGGTGCAGCTGACACAGCACGTAGCATTTGAATTATCTAACAATCTAATTATTTCTTCCACCTTCTGTCAGCCAAATCTTGCGAAAAACCTAGAGAAATAACATAGGTCATGGCACTTTATGCCAATAAATGGCGTCACAGACCAAGAGGAGAGTCAAGGACAGGAAAATCCCCAGGAATTTTCCTGAACAAAATTCACTGAGAAGTCATTCATAACATGAATAACATTAGTCTCATGAATTTCACATGGTGGAGTTACCTCCACTGAGGAAACATCACAACAAGATCAAGAAACAGAGCAGAAAGTTTGATTCACATGAGAGGTTTTCTTGACTGTTATTTTTGCGCTTGCCAGAGGCATCTGTAGAGAGTCCAGCACCAAAAAAATGAAATCCCTAAATAAAAATGGGAAACCACAGTAGTTCTAGTGAGCCCAAAGTCCTGTCTAAGCTAGTACCACATATTCAGCAACACCCAGCAGGAAATGCTCAGGGTAAGAGCACAAGGAAAAAACCCTCCCTTGCACACTCCCCCAACAACCCATAGAAGAGCGGCTTTCTGCGCCAAAGACTGCAGCTGTATCTTTGCAACTAATGGTCCCAAAGAGATGCATCTAGTATGAACTGTCTTTTGAAATCAGTTGCCTGTTTGGCCCTATGCTACAAGTCCTGGCATTCAGTTTGGTAACCTCACTGTTTGTTTTGTGAAAATTAACTTCCCCCTTCTAAAAACTGCCACATGTTAGTCCCCATACAATGAGAAATAACCTTTCCCAATTCAGCTTCACCCTGCCACTGCCTCTCATGACTTCAAAAGCAAATTTTTCTGATTTCCACCAAACTCTGCAATGGGCCCAGCTGCTTGCAGTTGCTGCCACAACAGACTCCTCCCCATCACTTCGAAATTCCTTCCTTCTCAATCCCACCCTATTTTCCTGGCTCCTGTTTTCCCTCTTCCACTAACCTCCAGTTCCATAGCTTAGAGTAGGTGTGTAGAAACATAGATACCAGATCTGTGTTTGGTTCAGACAGCTCCCTATCTACATAGGTGTGGAGAGCCACCCTATGCAAAGCTCTCACTGTGCAGCAGTGCCAAAGTATCTAAATTTCTGTGTGTCTGGCTGTGAAAATGAATGGGCTGAGAGCAGCACGTTCTGGGAGCGCTGGTGGAAACCAAGATGAGCTCCAACCCTGAACTGCAGAACGGCTCACCTGGACTCTTATGACCGCGTGTCTAGAAAAACCTGCATGTGACCAGTTTGTTGGAGCTTTGAAGACTATGATAAAAAGTTCTCTTAGAAAACCTGAAAGGACAAATTATGCACAAAAAGTATCAAATATATGTAATTATTTTATTTCCAGAAGGACAGATAACCAAGCAAGCCATTCATTTTTGCGAGGAAGCAGTTTGAACGGTGAGCAGGAAAAAATTTTGAGGACCAGTCAAAACTGTTCAGACTGGCTCCACTTTAGGTGTTACATGGAAAGCAACCCAAAACCAGCACTTCCTCCATTGCCAAATGTTATCATTCTAACTACCTCTACTAATTAATTCCCTTAATTCATTCTGGATTTTGTTGGGGTTTGTTGTCTTTTTTTCTCTCTTTAGAAGATGAAAATGTAAATACACATTTGCTGACTATAATGCTTAAATTTAAACATGCTCTAAAACCAAGCCCTACTCAAGGCCAGCTGCTCAGTGTGCTTTGTATGCAAAATCATTGAAGGTGCTATCTCAGTGTCTTTGATCCACGGCTTTCACACTTTCTTCACCGCTGTTCCAACCACCTGCTGACAACCTGGTTCTACTTATGTTTATTTTTTAATTGGGGTTAAGGAAGTGACAGAACATCAGTTGTTTGGGGGATGGTGTTTTCCTCTTTTTCAACAAAAAGGCAGGCCAAGGTCCATACAGCTGAATGAGTGTTTTGCATATGACAGAGTGCTCTGTGGCCCACTGATGGAAAATGGATGGGGAATTAGGAAACTCTAGTCTAAACCGAAGGAAACTAGGCCACTCTTTTGTCTTTTCATATTTAGGTTCACCTTCTTACTGGACTAGTTGAAGTGATGGCGACATTAACTCTTCACATCCCAGGGACACGCAGTAGGACAGTACACCAGGAAGGGAAAGCGTGAGTGAGAGGGCAAACCCGCCTAAGCACAATATCATCTGCCAAGCAGATAGTGAGGGCGAGTCCAAGTAGGCAGCAGGCAAAGGGCCCGAGGAGATTGCGTTGGGAGAGCGCAGCATTATTTTGCTGCAGCTATAGGTATTGAGAGACTACATGAAGCCACTTCACTCCTCATCCGTGAAGCACGGCAATCATAGTTCCCTACCCCACACGCATCTGGTTGTGACAAGAAACATTAAAACATTAAGGTAATGGAGACTTTCGAGTATCTTCGAAAGCACACAGACACCTCCACTACAAGACATGAGCTAAAAGCTGGTTTTTTCGGAGCCTTTTCCTTCCAGGAGCATTAACACTCTATGGTGTTTCATTTGGAGCCAAGAGGCTCGTTCAGCACCTACAATGGCTTCCCCTCTTGTTGGTAAAGCCACGGCTTCATGCTAAACTGGAGAAATACCACTCAAGTCAGCTGATTTGCCATTGCTTCAGCCCTCCATGGCTAAAGAAGATGGGTCTGACCACTAAAGCACTGACTGAAAACTCAGTATAGAAGATCACATGTAGAGGACAGAAAGAGGTTCTGACTAGTGCCTTTTTCAAGATCTGTTACGGCATAGAGTCTAAACATGTATAATTTTTAAAAGCCAATTCTCTTAAAATTTCTATTTTAAAGTTGAGGGGTTTTTTCATTAAAAAAAGAAATGTAGTATGAAAGTGTATTGAGATCCAATCATAACTATAATAGCAAAAAATAATTTTAAAGGTAAACCCCAAGTACAGGACTTTGTGCCAAAGCACAAAAGAAGGTCCTACCATCCAAACAAGCGGGACCCACTATCATACCCCTAGAACCCGAGCCAGCCAAAGAGCCAAGCCAGCTTTTGGCAACAGACACAGAGAGAATATTTTTGTTTTTCAGTTTAGTCAATTAGTTCATAACAAAGACTAGTTTACACAAAGTTGGAAAATGCTTAGAGTTGCAGAAACAGGAAACTTGCTTTTATCCTCCGGTAAACAAATAAAAATGAGAGGTGAGGAAGCAAAATCTACTAATACTAGATCAGCATGACAAGAAACAAATCAAAAAGAAAAAAGAGAACAAATTTTAAAATATATATTTCATTCACTTAATAAAAAAGCCCGTTTTTCAAGTAGTATTACTTCAAAATGTATCAGATACTTCCTTTTCATGCACAATTATCAAACTTTTTTTTTTTTTTTTTTTTTTTTTTTTTTTTTTTTTTTTTTTTGGAACTGCTTTTAATGCTCAGGGTTTTGATGGGAAACCTCCACCTGCAATTCTATTTCACTGCAAAGCCAAGTTCAGTTTATCATGAAGAGCATGTAAAATTACAGACAAAAAAAAAAATCATGCAACAGAGTAATTTGTTATTTTCCAAAATAAAGACCTAACCAAAACTGTATCAGGCCATCCCGTTACTCAAATAGATAACTTGTGGACATTGTACAGATTGGGAGAAAGGAGAACTAAATTTAAGTTAAATGCCATATTTAGCTGCATAACAACGTGTTTTAATGGCTGTACAACACTGAATCACTTTCTCTTTAGGATAAATAACTAAAAAGTACACAGGCAAGACAATATCAGTATTGATTCGGTATATCCATTCTTCTGTTTGCCATTTAAAACAAAACAAAAGTCACAATCAAAGTGTGATGCAAGGTCTGTTGCATTTCTCAGCGAGTAAGACAGCTCAGCAACTGCTTGCAACATTTGGCCAGGCAGCAATAGCAGCAACTTCCAGGCCCATGGCTGCAAGCTCCGGCTGCAACACCATTTGTCAGGTATGTGAAAAGAGTTAATGCTTCACAAACTCATTTCACATGAGTGATAATGGGAACTGGGAGACCTTTGAAAAAGCATAGGTCAACCCACATTTGGCTTCTAGAAGCAAACAATGTCTCTTCCTCATAAACAGAAAACTTCCCTTTTTCAAATGCTGAACTGTAATTCCACTTCCATATACTCCCTGAAGGTTTCCCTGTCTTTCATGTGAATCTGGGTAATTCAGGCAACAAAACCAATCTCATACTAGTCCTAGTAACCCAGCCTTCACAAATCTCTCTCAGTCACAGACACAAATTCTTCCTCAGCTCTCTTCCCACTTACAATTAACTGGTGTTCTTGAAATCAGGACAACTGGGGCTGAGACTTGGGAAACAATCTGCAAGAGACTAATAAGCACCTGAGACCAGCCTTCCAGGGTCCAAAATTTTTACACTGAAGCAGCTGAATGCCTATACATCGTGAGAGCAAGTCTGTCTTGCCTCTGATCTTTCCCCCAAAAGACAAGTCTCTGATTCAGGAAAAGCTTAACGGACAGAAAAAGCAAAATAACCAACTGTTATGTTCTTCCCACTTCCCCAAGCCTGCGAAACTCAGCCACTGCCCGTCAACACGGTTCAGTCGGCTGTGCTAACCGGCTGTGCATATGCTATTAATTCACTCTCTTCTTACCTGAGGTTTAAAAGAAGTTGCAATTTGTCCCAGTTGGGAGGTAATAAAAGCCAGCACACCGTCAGTCACGGATGGCTCTGATGACTCAGCTGGTGTGAGGTAGCTTGCTAAGACACTATCCCCAGCGTGTCTGAGCCCAGTGTTTACTGTGCAATGTGCGATACACATCTCAGGCCACATGCTATGAAATATTTTACAACCTTCTTCCCCTGAAAGCCGCTCCCAGAGTCTTCTCCGAGTCCTCTTCCAGAGAGCCCATCTGCTCAGATTGCCAACTGAGAAGTATCTTTTACACACATTGGCACCCTGTTCTTGCAACCTGGTGCCCTTCCTGGAATGCCTGGGACTTAGCAGGAAAACGGTTCAGCCCTTCGTTCCCTCAACCCCAGGGAGATGGCGGAGCCGTCGCTTCACAGTCACAGCACAGTCCAAATGGGGCACCTGGCACCTACATGTGCCTTCACTAGGCTGTCTGACCCAGCACAGTGGTGCTCTAAACTGGAGCTGGGGTGAGGTTGCAGGGACCAGAGGTGCCATAGTAGAAACGCAGTGGCACAGCTGACAACAATCTATCAGCACTACCCCATTGCTCTGCAGGCTTCAAGTTTGCAGCCGCTCTCATGCAGCAGTGCCCACTGGAAATATCCAAGTGGCTTCTCGCAGATGTGGCAGAGAGGACCCATCTGCCAGGGAATGTTTCTTGTGGCAGCCTGCACTGAAGACTGGGACCAACACCCTCACAACGGAGCCTCTGATTCCTTGCACCCTACCACCTCTAACTTCAGCTCCTGGACAGGTCTAAGAAGGCTTGGCTTTGCCCATGTTTTAAAGCACAGGGTAGGTGGGAAGATGGGAACCCACCATTCAAGAGGGAACATGGTGAAACAACAATCTCGAGTCAGAAGAAAAAAGGACTACTTCTGTCATGGAAGGGAATCCCAACACAGACCTCAGATGAGTTCCTAGAAAACGGGAAGGAGCTCCCCAGTATTGCTGTAATGCAGGGTTTGCTCCATTTGACCTCCAAGCACAGGAGCAGGGCTTCACAGCACTCCATAAATTACGGAAACCACTCTTAGGTGAAGAGCTTTTTAGGGAAAAAAAAGGAGAAAGAGAAAAGAAAAATTAGGTTTGCAGATATTGAATGCCATGTTGTGGCCCTACTAACCGGATAAATCTGTCTCTGAATTCTAATATTACTATCTCTGGCACTTCTATTAAACATTCCTCGTTTCTGTTAATCAATGTTTTAGAGGATCCCACTGAAGACGTAACGGAAAAATCACTTCGGCCATACTATATAACTCTATAAAGAATCTCACTCTCTGCTGCATTCCATCAGTTTTAAGGATACTCTTTACTGGATGCCAGTTGGTTTCATCCAAGTCAAACTCTCAAGACTTTTCAAAACAAATAATTACCAAGCTTTATCAGACCCTACCTGAGCTAGCTAGAAAAAAAAACCCAAAAGAAATGAACAAAAACTTACAACAAAAGCAGACCAAAAAAGCACAAAAACAAACAAACCCAAAACAAAATAAAACAAAAATATCAAGAAATCACTCATTGCTTCTATTTACAACCATATTTAATTTCATTTAAAAATTATCCATCCAAACTCTGGATTTAATATCAGACAGCTGTTAACAGTTTCACTTGTAAAGCCTGGCTGTCACATTCAAAGTATTTTTGTGGAGTTGTACTGACACTTAACTCTTGCAATCATACTCAATGCCACTCTTGACATTATACATATCTTTAAAATTATTTACAATGCTTTTTCCTTCCATATGTAAAAATTCCACAGAACGACAACATAAACACCGCAGTAAGAATCTCTCTTTCACACCCATTTTCTCTCCAGACTGTCCCAAGCAGGACAGTATTTGCAAACTGTACAAGAACAGCACTGAAGCAAAGAAAATGCTTGTGGCTTAACAAGGAATAACCTTTGGAAAATCATTTAGATGAAGAATCATTTATAGCTTTCCTTAATTGCTATACCCAGTTCACTTTGGAGCTCAGTAGCATTACAGAAGAAGAGCAATACCATCTATCAGTGAAAAGCTTAACTCCTTTCAAAATTCTTTACTTACTGCTGCACCAGACATTCCATAAACAAGGTCAACTTTAGGTGGAGTTTTCTGCATTTATTTTCCTGCCAGCAGCGGCATTTTCAGGGGAAAAAAAATAGTATAAACTAGCCTTGAGTTCCAGAGGATACTAAAGAAGTAGATAAAGAAAGTAGCCATCCTCTGTGGCTCCCACAAAACATTGCCTGAAGAAAAGTCAGCAACACCAGCACCAGTATGGTCTAAATTTGGCTTAGGTTGTAGAGACCTCAAAAAATAACCCACAATAGCAGGAACCAATTGCCACAACTCTGCTGTTAAAGGCACTGGTGGTCTCTTTGCTCAGGCTGAACCTGGCTCAGTTTGACTTCTTCAGAACTGCCTAGAGGAACTTCCCACTTGCGGGCTGTCCTGGGAGGCCTCATTCCCTCAGGAGGCACAGAGACACATTGCGACTTAAAAATTAATTGTTGTGACAACACTAGCAGCTGACCACTAGCCACTACCTTTTCTAGCATGTCCTGTCTTGTCAGTCGACGAAGGTGTAACTGACCTAACAGAGAGAGATGCCCTCCTACCCCAGGAAAAAAAAAAAAACAAAAAAAACCCAACACCTGGGACAAACAAGTACGCAGCCTGCTCTGCATCCAGCTTCAGGGAGCCCTGGAAAGGATGGCAGTCAGGCGAAGGTGGTGGGTATTGCTCTGGCAGCCACATCTGGCTGCTGTCCCTCCCAGGTGCTCCTGTCCTGGGGCCAGGAGCAGGACAGTGCTAGAACAGCTATGCCTGCACTATGCGCTCAGCTCTCCCAAAGCCGCATTCAGTGTGGGCTGTGGGCACAGAAACACCACCCTGCCCGCATGTGGCTGGGTCAGCCGCACGGGCCACAGC
>NW_010423012.1:65118-69790 GCF_000710305.1 Buceros rhinoceros silvestris
CAGCCACATCTGGCTGCTGTCCCTCCCAGGTGCTCCTGTCCTGGGGCCAGGAGCAGGACAGTGCTAGAACAGCTATGCCTGCACTATGCGCTCAGCTCTCCCAAAGCCGCATTCAGTGTGGGCTGTGGGCACAGAAACACCCCCCTGCCCGCATGTGGCTGGTCCAGCCGTTGGGACACAGTGAAATCATAATATCCTGCTCTCCTGACTGCTCAGCAGAGGCAGGTAACCCCTACCAGAAAAGCCAACAGCCAAACAGCCACACACACACCCAGCCCCAAACACTGTGTGAACTGAAAAGCCAGGATCTAATCAGGTAACTGTCACCGATTCCTGTAATAAACACAGTTTGTTTCCATGATGCATTACAAATACTAAGCCTCACTACTGCCCTGCAGAGGCAAGTTCATTATTATTTAATGCCTGTTTCACAGATAGGAAAAGCAAAGGCCAAAGTGAACACTTTCCGAAGCACTGGCTCTTGAATTGATGTCTCTCTGGGAATGCCCATCTGAAGGCTCTGAACCATAAATACTCCAAAACAAATCCATGCCAAAAACAACCAACCGACCAACCACCAGACTAGCCAATTTTTGGATTGTAGGTCAGAACCACACTACTAGCCCAAAACATACTTTCTCTTAGCTCTCCATCTCGCAGTAACCAGGTTATTAGGAAATCTTCTGTCCGAAGACTTCAGAAGACAAGCATTCAAGGACGAGGTAACTTCCTCCAAAAGGTAGAAACCTTACTTCTGTGTAACTGTACAAGACTTCATCTCCTGCTTATTATCATTTCTATCAGCAGAGTGCTGCTCAGCCACCTCCCTCCAAAAGGCATTTTAAAATGCAAGGTGCAATATGCATGTAAATTATCATTAAAGCATCCTCTGTTTAATTGGGGCATTGCAGATTGGGGCTGCCGTTTTAATGGGTTGCCTCCCAGTAAACTGACTTAACTTGTAATGACACAGTGAATAGTAATGACCAGTGTTTAATTGGGGCAGTGTTAGTAAAATTTTGCTTCAGAGGGATTAAACTTAGCTGGTGCCAAGGAGTTAAGTGATTAATCAGGTGTTAAATACCATGTACTTCTAAACACTGGTCTTCCCCCATTCAATCCTACATCCACTGAACTTAATGAAAGTTTTGTCATTGACACTAACAGAAGAAGGATTGTCCTCCTAGTACACAAGTTCACTGATAAACATTAAGGAACATACTCTGCGCTAACAGAGACTCAGCCATGGTTAAGGGTAACAGGATCCTGGCTCTGTGGGGCTGAACACTCTCTCAGCATGGAAAGCCTTCAATGGGACAGAGCTCTTTGCAAAACCAGCATCACTGAAGTATTAGAGACAAAAAGCACTACTTAAAAAGTAAACCTAGGGAAGCCAGTTAAGATTGAAAGCTCAAACACTACTCTGATCCTCTGACCTTCAGCTTATACTATCAGTTCTTTTGTAACTCTTCCTTTTTTTAAATTATTATAAAGCACAACCTCGAACCTGAAATAAGCACCAGTGAGACAAGTCCTCGAGCTACAGGGTTCTCTGCTGACTCCTGCGGTCCTCATGCAACCACAAGGGCCACTACATACAGCTCACATCCACCAGCACACAGCTGCATAGAATCCCCACTGGAGTCAGTTGTCAAATCAGACTTGCTCCGTGGAAGGCTCCGTGCCTTCAGCGCTGCCCACAGAAAGCACTCTCAGCTCAAGCATCAGCCAGGTGTGTGCAAGGAGCCTGAGCTTGGAGAAGTTCTGGTCTGGGAAGCAGCTGATTCTCCCTCCCATTCCCAGTTTTAGTTCCAGCACAACTCCACACTGGTGCAAACACAATTGCTTGTATGGTAGCATGGTAAATCAGACTAAGTAACTGAAAGTGCCGTGTTTATAAAAATAAAAATTATAAAACTAAATTAAATTTTGCCCCTTGGGATTCTTCTATTTGCCTGTAGAATTCTGAGCCTCCATATGACACCATGATGGTATTATTTCAGGAAAAATGTAGGAAGATCCTCACAATCAGAAAGCTCCAGGTGAGGTTTTAAACAGAACTCATCACCACATGGACCTTAACTAATCACAAAAATCATCACCTGTGTCCATACTTCTAGTTCTGTCTCCCTTTCTGCTTTTGCTCTCCTGTAAGCCTTTGCCAAGATGTTTACACTCTCCCTGTGCCTCAGTTCTCCCATCTGGGGGAGGAGAGGTGAGGTTCTAAGGATCACTTGCCAATACTGTAAAGAGGGAGTGCCAACGTTGTGGCTCGATTTGTGATGACATATCGACTAACTACGATGGCTCAGGATCAGAGGAACTGGTTTACTACCAACGTAACAGACATCCCAACAGCTGGGATGAAAAAAGTCTCTGAATAAGAAAACCACACCAAATGTCCCTTCCCAACTCACCTCAAAGTCAAAGCCCTCAGGCTGCTTCGGGCTGAAGTCTACCACAGGCTTGAAGCCTATCGGTTCACACAGGGAGTACGCTGATGCCCTAAGCTGTAGCAAACACTTGAGGGTCCAACGTTCACACTCATATCTGACCAAGATCTTATTTTCTGAACCTCAGCGATGACTTCTCTCTGCAGCTCTAAGCTCTTTACGCACACACTTAACTTCCTTGCCACAGTGGGTATGCTTGCCATCAGCCAGGCAACCACGCACCCAAGCGTTGGCAAGATCAGGATATTAGGCATTACACTTCTCCTGCCTCAGAGAAAGAGTTAATGTAAGCAAGCACATATAATTGCCGCAAAGCAAACACATACCAGTATATACAATCACACATACATACTGATAAGTATTTGACATGAACCAAGATACTGCTGCAAGTTTATATTCATTACCAGTAGTTAAATATAAACCAAAACTTCACTTCCTCAATGTTTTCCTAAATCTTATGAGAGCGCTTCTCTTATAAGGTGAGATAGGGAGATCGGATACCGAGCCACTCGGGCATAAACAACGCACTAGCCTTTGGTCTCTCCACTGAAGCTTTCCATGGTTCATCACATCAGTTGCTGTGGCATTTACAGCACACACTCTTGCCCCATGCTGGAGGAGGAAAGGAAAAAAATAATAAATACAAAATATATCCACTAGCACCACGCTCCCAGTTCACAGGCTCCTAATGAAATGCTGCAACAGTCTCGCAGCACAATACTTGGCTACTTTTCAGAACAACTCAGCAGCTTAGTAGCAAAATTGGAGTTGGAGTACAGTGTGGAGCTTGCTCCTCTACCTCATGCTCCATGCTGCAAGCTGGACTGGCATGCTGAAGAAATAATCAACCGTACTCATATAATCACGCTGCCATTTAAACAACTCCTCTTAAATGCAGCTGCTGATCACAACCACCTTTAACTCCATCTGATTGAAACAAGTGTCCAAAAAACAATGTTAGTGGGAATAACTGAAGATAAAATTACCCAGAATGGCTGGACTGTTGAAAAAATGCTATTATTTGAAATTCACATTTCTGCCTGAAAATATGTACTTTCTGTATTTGCAACTATTAAAATAATCACCAACGGAGAAGGTAGTAACAGTACTTTCTGCCCTCAAAGTTAATTGCAAGGGTCAGCATGTAAATAAACTAGATATTAAAAAATAAAAATAAGTTCAGAAGATGATGCTTAGAATCACTTAAAAAAAAAATCAGTTCCCTTAGAGCTGTCTAAACTTAATGAAAATTTGGTATTCAATCGGTTCAAGACTCAAATAGAAGTTTGCTTTTCTTTCCTGCTATGTAGCTGACACCTTACTGTACGATTCTATAACTTAGCTTAGCGCAGTTAGGGAAGGACAAGTTTTACTGTTCCTGAAATCAACAGTAGTGGTGTTGTGGACTTCAGTAAGAACAGAAATAAGCCTCATATTTTCAGTGTCGAAAACAGGGAAACACAGCTCATATTTACACCACTTTTTTGTCACATTGTGTGGTTCCATCCAGAGAACATATCCTAACCTTTCTATAGGGTTTACTAGAAAAAACAGTAGTTATATTTCATTTTTTATATACAGGGATCTGCCTAGTTAATTGTACACATTTTGCCTGCATTAGCATGTTGCCGTACCGTAATACATATACAATACCCCATTATCCAATCCGTCCGTCTGTGTTACGAAAAGTCAAACTAGACTCTCTAAACCACGAGACTTCATGGGACGCAGGCCTGAACACATTTAACTCGGGAAGAGAAAATATACCCAGAAGTTTTCAAATTGGGGTCACACCATACAGAACGCAAAACTCCCACCGTAAACACACACGCACACACGAGACAAACAAACAAAGAACTGTCATGCTTTTAAGTTGAGTAATTAAGTGTATATTCCAGGCTCTTCCCCTAAGAGAGAGTCTGGAAGTCACCTTTTTCTTCCAGGCAGGGAAACACAACCGCTAAAGCACTTTTAATGGGACACAGTTATTTGCAAGCAGAGGGGAGATTCCTGGCTGGCAACAAGGCAAAGCGACTTCTGAAGAAAATGCATGATTGAAATAAAACCAAGGGGTGAGGGAAGGAGAGCGGAAAGCACTATTTCTAGCGGGCTGCTAGATAGGAAGGGTCTGGACAAAAAAGGAAGCCCAGTTTTGTTTCCATTGTCTCAGCTTCATACCGCCTCCACTTAACGAGAAACTTCACGGGGCAACCCCTTCT